>NC_051224.1:39533704-39696204 GCF_015220715.1 Pygocentrus nattereri
TGCCTTAAGGGGCGATTTGTGTCTCTGTAACTCGAACGTGGCTTCTTTCAAAGACTCTGAAACAGTGAACTCGTCCTTCTCCAGCTGCTGCGGTTTGAGTGAGGACTCTGATTGGAGCTGACAGGCAGGGATGAAATGAATAGCACAGATTTGTTCGGATGCGGCTGCCGTACTCATGATGGCCCTGTTGAGTGAGAGGCACTCAGCAGGTCATCTGGGCATCACGTAGGAGGCTGTGAGTGGTTAAAGGAAATGTGTAGGAAAGAAAGAAAGAGTGTGTGTGTGTGTGTGTGTGTGTGTGTGTGTGTGTGTGTGTGTGTGTGTGTGTACAGAGGAGGTCCGCTTTTTTGCGCGCGTTGTGGATATTTTCATCACATTGTCGTCACTTATTTATATATATAATATAGCACCTTTCCCATGCTCAAGGACGCTTTACAGTCAAAGAACATCAACACAATAGATTAGAATAGAATAGATTAAGTGACCCTTCCATCTGACCCTTTGGGGCCAGTTGTGGGCTGGAGGTTAGGGAACCAGCCTCGCTCCCCTGTGGTGCCCTTGAGCAAGACACCTAACCCCCAACTGCTCCCTGGGCACTGTTGATAGGGCTGCCCACTGCCCCGGGCAAGTCTGCTCACTGCCCCTTAGTGTGTGTGTGTGGCATTTCACTGCACGGATGGGTGAAATGCAGAGGTGAAATTTCCCCATTATGGGACTAATAAGGGTCACTTAATCTTTAATCTTCATCTAATCTTTAAACAGCGATTTAAATGAAGATAGAGAGGTTTTTTCCTGAATAGACTCGGGGGGGGGGGGGGGGGGGGGGTAGTATTCCGTAATTTGGGAGCTACTACATTAAATGATCAGCCACCCATAGAAGTCGGTCTAAATTTTGAGATCTGAAAGTACAGGATGGGACATATAGATGAAGAAGCTCTGCCAAGTATTGAGGAGCCAGACCATGCAAAGCTTTATTCCGTCGCTGTCCAATGAAAACCGCGCATCTCTATTTTTTTCTATTTTCGGTTTTCTATATCTGGGCAGCACGGTGGCGTGGTGGGTAGCGCTGTCGCCTCACAGCGAGGAGGGCCTGGGTTCGAT
Organism: Pygocentrus nattereri; assembly: GCF_015220715.1. NCBI lineage: Eukaryota > Metazoa > Chordata > Actinopteri > Characiformes > Serrasalmidae > Pygocentrus > Pygocentrus nattereri. Next base: position 39,534,806 of record NC_051224.1, read on the forward strand.
TCCCCGGCCGGGTGACCGGGGTCCTCTCTGTGTGGAGTTTGCATGTTCTCCCCGTGTCTGCGTGGGTTTCCTCCGGGTTCTCCGGTTTCCTCCCACAATCCAAAGACATGCAGTCAGGTCAATTGGACATGCTAAATTGCCCCTAGGTGTGAGTGGCTGTTTGTGTCTGTCTGTCTGCCCTGCGATGGACTGGCGACCTGTCCAGGGTGTGTCCTGCCTTTCGCCCGAAGACTGCTGGGATAGGCTCCAGCACCCCCCCGCGACCCTGACGGAGAAGTGGCTTAGAAAATGGATGGATGGTTGGTTTTCTACATCATTTCAGTAGACCAGTTCTCCTTTACGTTGTGTGAAATTTTCATGATGAATGGACCAATAGAAATGCTCTAAAATAACTTGGTGGAGAACCTCTTTACATTAACTTGCATTGAAAGGTAAGAGAGAGTTTTTCTTTGGACAGCAACGATATGTTGTAATGTGAACGTTGTACCGGACACTGTGTAATGAGTGACTAGTGAAGACTGAAGGACGAGGTAGATGTGGTCACACATTTCACAGAGAGGCCAGAAAGAAGAACGTTGCAGTAGCCTAGCCGTGACGTCACTAAAGCATGCACAAGTGTTTCTACATCGGCTTGGCTGAGAAATGGTCAGAGGTCTGGACTCTGGGGTGGTCAGTCCATCGTCCAGCTTCTTTGTTTGATGTGTCCGTCTCCTTTTCCCAGTGAGGTTCTTCTTGATCTGCTACACGTCCTTTCAGACCCACAGCACTGAGTGGTCTCCTCACAGTGAACACCTGTGGATGTTTTCAGATCTGAAGCAGCTTGATGTTCTCCTCTCTCTCAGAGATCAAAGCTTTCAGTGCTGTTTGTCTGATGGGGGCAGTTTTAGGGTCTACCAGGTCTTCCAGGTGGTTATTAGGAGCCACGTTTTCTCTGTAGCTTATTTTCTCATATATTTTGCTTATTTTCTACCTTCTTTATTCAAGTGGATTATGTATGTGGTGAGGTTTTGGTCTCTGCGTGAATCACTGATGCAGCCTGTCTGGCTGTGAATATGCGCATATTAAAGCAGACTGAGAGGAGAGAGAGAGAGAGAGCGCTGAGAGGCAGCCGTTGTACACTACTGTAGGTTACATAATGGTTTGATCTGGTGTTTAGATGGGAAGCATGTCGCAACATGGACCTGTTCCAACACTGTTTTTCTCCTGGAACTGACAAATGTACAGACGGTTTATCATTATAATGTAATTGCATTTATTACTCTGCTATAATAGAGTTTATTACTCTGCTATAATAGAGTTTATTGCTCTGCTGTCATAGAGTTTATTGCTCTGCTGTCATAGAGTTTATTGGTCTTATTGCAATAGAAGGAAGCAGAATGAACTGCATGTATCAGTTTGTGAACCCCTTCACTGTCTGCTTGCGCTGGAACATGAAATCTTTGTAGTCTGCATCATGAGCCAGCAAAACCTTGTATCTCCAATTTTGTCACTTTTTCATTTTCTGGTGTAATTTGAAAATGCCAGTTGTCTTTTACATTGTGTGTAGATTTCCTGATGAATGGACTAAAGAAACCGCTCGAAAATTACTTGGAGAAATGTCTGGTTCCATTGAGTTACATTGAAAGTAAAGTATGTTTTTCTTTCTGCTGTACAGTTGGCATTTTGGAGATACAAGGTTTTTGACAACATTAAGAAGATTGTTTTATATACAGACAGGTTATTGAGTGTCAGAACCTTCTTTCAGCTTCACACCAGATTAAGTTATCATCCTGTTTTGTGTTTTGAAAGTGCATTTTCACTTCAACACACAATTGGATGCAGTTTCTCCAAAGCAGTAAAAATAGCTTCAAGGCTCCAGCATAATACACAGCTCTCACCCCCACCCCACTCTCTTTTCATTTCCCAGAATGTTGGCGCAGTTAATTTCTTCTGCAACTACGAGGAGAGCCGGGGGAATTACCTGGTGGATGCTGATGGAAATCGAATGCTGGATCTGTACACACAGATCTCCTCTGTGCCCATCGGTGAGCTGCATCACCTCTGAGCATTAAAGCTGCACAATTAACACACAATGATGGAAACACTGTTACTGTATAGAATTGCTTACATATATACAGCACTGTGCGTCTTAGGCAGCTGAGAACATGAGACGGAAAGCCGTTTGTTTAAGCAATAAGCATTTATTTGTCACAATACACTCTTAAAGATTGTTCTTCAGGGGTTCTTTAGCAAAGAAAATGGTTCAATTATAGAACCATCATCATCATCATCGTCATTGACCACTTAATCCAGATAGGGTCGCAGTTGTGATAGAAGAAATAGAAGAAACCTGTTTGATGCTATACAGAACCCTTTGCAGAGAACCATTTAACCATGCAAAGGGTTCATTGAGCGTTCATGGTGCTATATAGAACTTTTTTATTTATTTATTTGTTTTTACCAAAGAACCTTTACAAGAGCCATTGTTTTTAGAGGTCTATGTAGAACCATTTGCATGTGTAAATTGTTCTTTAGATGCTTCAGTGGTTCTTGAGATTAATGGTTCTTTATAGCACCAAAAAGGGTTCTGCTATTGTTATGATGTCAAGCTTGTAACAAAAGAAGAACCTTATAGAATGATATACAGCATGTTCTCCATCAGGCTGAAGAACCATTTCACCATGCAAAAAGCCATTTAAGCATGAAATTGTTCTATATAGAAGTCATGGTTCTGAATTTTCTTTGATAAAGAACGCTGTAAGAACCACCTTTTTTAAGGGTGTACATAGAACCATAGCCCTTACATGCTTCTTTAGATGCTTAGTGTTCTTGAGATTAATGCAGAATATGTTGGATATAGTTCTTTATAGCACCAATAAAGGTTCTGCTGTTGTTACGTTGTCATACTTGTAACAATAGAAGAACTTTTTATGGCGCTATATAGATCATAACATTGTCCATTAATCTGAAGAACCATTTCACCATGCAAAGAACAATTTAAGCATGAAATCATTCTAAATAGAAGTCAGGCTCTAAATAGAACCGTTCCCTTCACTAAAGAACCCTTGAAGAGCCATCTTTTTCAAGAGTGCAGTATTAGAATTAGAAAAATGACAGATAAGACATTCCCGAGTCTCTCGTCAAGGAAGCTCCAGCGTTCACAGTTACAGTGCAGTGCCTAGTTCATCTGATCAGGACTTCATTGCATTAAATCAGGTGCTGCTGATGGAACTGAACAAATCCATACCGTGGCTGGAGCTCAGTTATGTCTGGAAGGTCACAACGTCCAGCTCAATTAATGTAAAGGGACGGTTGAACCATGGAGCTGTGATGTATTGAGGTGAAAGCGAGCAGATTACAGACGGTACAGCTTAGTTTGACTCTTCCATAAATATGATGTCGTCCTGCTTTGGTCAGTGCCTGAGAATGGAGACTGGTGCTTGATAATGTTCCATGCAGACTTTATTCCCTGGAAAACAGCTGCAGAGCCGACTGAAGCCACTGGAAAACAGAAAGATAATCAATTTACACCAGAAAATCCTTTGGGAGTCTGTATGCGCCCTTGCATTCAAATGAGTTAGATGGCATTCGCTGGTGTTCGGCTGTTTGGTAAACCGCAATATTAAAGGGGACCTGGTATGTTTTTCTGTTTTTTTATATTACGTTTGTTGTGTTGTAGCTTTTGTGCATGTAAACGTTCTGCAAAGTCCCAAAGCTCAGTGTTACCTCCAGACGGAGAAGCTCTGTCCTACAGAACCCAGTTTTCCACGCCTCGCTAGAATTCCAGCCCTTTTCTTTTGTTACAAGATGACATCATCTCATAACACAGTCCTTACTGCCCACCTACTGGCAAGCTCAGCCCCCTCACACAGTGCACAGTGGCATGAGTGTGTTCAGTGCTGTAACGTGGAGAAGACGCTGACCGGACTTTCAGGATCGACTCTGGATTAAACTGATACGGCAGAACCGTAAAGAAAGAAAGAACACTCACCTTTCGTTTAGAACCCGGGTCTGTTTAACAAGGAACTCCGCAGACTGCTACTGGGCTAACAGGCTGATCCCATAATATTCAGAGTTACTGTTTAAGTGGAAACATTAATTAGGGAACATTTGGCTTAATACCAGAGCTTTTGAACGGTGTGTAGTTGAGTTGGCCTATCAGAAGCAACCAGACCCCTATATCATGTGACATCACAGCCGCCCGCATATGATTGGCAGTCTGGTGGTTTTACGCATGTGAGCTTTATTTACTCTCCTTACTGTGTAATGTGCTCTTCTCTGGCCTGGTCCTGTGAATTTAGCTCTCCGTGGTGCAGTAGTGATCATTTGGCCTTAGTCATTTAGCTGACTCATCTGCCCAAAGCCAGTTCCGTTAACTAGCTGTTAAGAGATGCTTGCTTCAGATAAAAGGGTGTTAAGTAAGGAAACAATAGCAGTAGCTGTCGTACAGGACTGGACCCGTGACCTCTTGTGTCAGGGACTATAAAGTAGCACTTTATCATTGTGATCGTCAGTAAAGAAGATCCACGAATGTCCCAGAGTGCTCGGCCTGACTGTAGAGTTGGGTGAAAAATCTGACCGTGGTATATTTTTCCACATCATTTGATATGGACATGGGCAAATTTGGCAAAAATATAATGTGACTAGAGAGTCTAACAGAGAGTCCATCCTCTTCCAAGATTCCCCCCACTGAGAAAATGTGACTAAAAAAATCAGAAGCAAAACAGCCAAAGATGCCAAAAGTAACAAATGTGTCAGCAAAATCGGCAAACAGAAAAAAAATGAAACCAAAAAAATGGCAAAATAATTTTTTTTTAAAACGAGAGAGTGAAAATTAGTAGAAATCTTTTTTGGAAAAAAAAAAAGTTTGATTTCACTCTCGTTTTGTTTTTGCAACATATTTTAGACATTTTGAAACGTAATATTTTGCTTATCACAGTGCACAATGTCGCAATACTTTGTTTTTGGAGTCGACACAGTGCACCATGAAACAAGCGGTGTTCTTGAAGTACCGACTATATTCACAGTAATAATTTATTTTATGAATTAGAATAATTTATTTATATAGCATTTTTAATAGATACAAATGCAGTGCAAAGTACTTCAAAGTACAGTATTTCATGCGAAACAGGACAGCGGTGTAAATTGAACAGTGAACAGCAAACACTAATAGAGTTAATATGACATATATGTTTTATTAAAAGTGAAAATGTGTAAACTGATTATTCGAGTTACTATGGTGACAGTCCTCAGTGATGGTAAAAACCAATTTACCACAGGTTTTAAAAAAAGAATTTCATTACTTATTTCATGCAAGACACTGGCATTCCCACAGATCAACATAATTAAGCAGTTTTGAACATGTTTAGTGAGGTGAGGTCCAACATTATTACCACACTTACTGTACCAAACACAGCTGTGTAAACGTGGCTGTTGAGCTGCTCTGGTTAAACTCGTTTAGGAAAAATGTGAGTAAAGTCATGTCTGTTGTATATCAGTACATTTAAATTAGCAATCAAATGTATCAATTCTCTCGCCAAATCAAAGAGGAAACTGTCCTGCATCCACAACTTTTACTGAATTACTTATTAAAACTTTGTCACGGATTGTGTTTGGGCTCACGCTATCCACTACGTTTGCTTCTGTGTCCACCTTAGTGTTAGGATCGGTCTCAAAATTACCAGAAGAAAAATCATGGATGACGTTGTTTTTGTTCTTGTTGCTATGAATGTAAATAATCTATGTAATGTAAACCCAACCTAGGAAGATTCCAGCACAGGCCTTGGTAAAATGAAAAAGCATTTGTGATCAATCTCTTCAACTCCTCGGGACCACCGGTGGTTCCAAACCCCACTTGGTCATGTTCTTCATAACGTTCATATTCCATAAGCTCCATTCAGAAGCTGGGCGTCGTGTGAGGCTGTAGCTCTTCTCTCCAGTCTAATAGACGGTGACGTCATTTTAAACCCTTATAATAAAAGAAGCTGAACTCAGTTTGTTTTTCTACTGAAAGTCGACCCGTTTTTCCCCAAATCTGGGCTCTAAACTATAAACAGACGGCGTCTCTTCAGTGATCTGCTCTGGAAACATCACTTTTAGAAAACAACACAAAGAGCGTCGGAGATTTTTGGCTTTCAGCAGTAAATCGTAAGTGTATAGTGACGTGTGGAGATCATAAAACGCATGTTCTGTTAATGTGAGGGGCTTTTACCAAAAAATTAATAAATGAAATAAAAATTTACATTTATTTCATGCAGTTACTGAATAATTTGCCTTATGATTTGGTCATGTAAATTCAGATGGACCATGAGTTTGAGTTTGCACAGTAAATGTGGCTGTTGAGCTGATCTGGTTAAATGCAGTCGGCACTGCTTTACTTTTATTGTAAGTCAATGGAACCAGAATTTTTTCCAAGGCATTTTGGGTCATTTCTTTAATCCATTCATTATAATTTACCCAATAATATAAAGGGCAACAGGTGTTTTCAAATTATGTCAAAAACTGAAAAACGTCAAAAATGGAGATACAAGGTTTTCTCCCGACAACAGCGACATGCACAGGGGTGATGTTCACCGTTTTCTTTCGTTAGCCACACCCATCAGCATACGTAGCAAATTATATTCTTCTGCATTATATCTGATTTAAGAATCCTTAAATCAAGTTTATACAACATAAAATACCTCAAGCACACATTACTGATTTAAAAGAGCTGCGTTTTATTGCTTCCTGCCTGCCTCTGTGGACCACGCTCTGCAGAGGAGGATGTTTGTTCAGAGAACGTCAGCCGAGCTCGGAGTCGCTGCGCCTGCTGGGAGAATTGTGGGTGGCTGATTAACTGTGATTGACGAGAGCAGAATGAAGTCTGAACCTCTGCTAAACGTCTCTTCAGCTCTGCTCAGAGACATTCATCAAATTCAGTGTTGGGATAGTTTTGAAAAATGATTTTTAATGATGTTTAAGTTAGCTTTAATAAAGTTAATGAACCCATTCTTCTTTAATGCTGCTGCTCAGTGCTTTAATGAGTTCTGAAGCAGATGTAGATTTTCTTCTATTAAAATGACATCGAATTGAGTCTTACTCTGTAATTTAAAAGTGAACCAGACAGGAAACCGTTACCGTTTATTCAGATTTTATGGATTTTTAACTGTTCTTTAAAACAGTCAGAAGCAGTAACTGACTTACATTACAGTTAACTACGTAAACACAACAGTTAAACACTGTTAAATACCACTAAAACTGAAAATCAGCAATATTGTTAGACACCAATACCTATATAGACGATGTGAGATCCAAAAAATCACCTAGAGTAATAATAGCTTTTATAATTAACTATAAACCTATAAATTCAGTGTTAGTAGATATTTAAAGTTTAAGGTAAAACATTTTTGCTGTTTCATTATTTAATAGCCGATAAGTACATTTTTTTGTTATTCTAATTATTTATATATTGAAATGATCATTAATATCATGCCAAAAAGTTGTGCCACTGGGGAGCTTAATGAGAGACCCCCTCGCTTCTTCTGTACCACAGACACAAAAAGTTTATTAATGAGGAAAATTAACAGGGGAAAAAATATTTAATGAATGTATATATGTGCATGTGTGTGTAGTATGTATGTATGTATGTATGTATGTGTGTATGTGTGTGTGTGTGTATGTATATATATATATATATATATATATGTTTTGGAGTATTAGTTCTGCAGTATTTATTGGCTCAGTTATTCTGTAGGGACTCTTATTGTGAAGGCAGGGCTAGCTCATTCTGTTAGATTAGGAGGTCCTAGCAGAGCCAGAGGAGTCTGGCCTCTTCTTATTTTCCCTATTATATCAAACAGGACTGTTGAATAGCAGAGGGCGCCCTTGAGCGAGTCTTTGATGAATGGGAGTAAATGACGCTCAGCGGCTAAAAACGAGTGTAAATAGTTTAGAATCACTCGCCCTGACTCGGATGAGTTTCACTAAAAACGCAAAGAAATCTCACCTGTATGTTTCTTTTCTCTACAGCAAACAGGTTTTGGCAGGTTACGGCAGCAGGATGTTAGCATTACTGCCACTGAGTGCTGATTGGTTGGTGAGCAGAGCGGCTCATTGGCTGTTTGTGCTCATGCTGTTTTAAACTCCTGTAAGTCGAGTTTAAAAGCTCTTAAACGTATAACAGCGATGTTAAAATGTTTTATGCTGCTCTGTGTTCAGGAAATTAATTAATTCTTTCACATTAAAAGCGTTAAAAGTTTAAGCATTTATAAACTACGATTTTGCTCCTTCTTAACTCATTGATTTTGGACTCGGGAGCGCCCTCTAGCGTTTGAGAAACCTCGTAGACATTAGAGTGGTGATTCACTTCACTACAAGTTCTGTGGTACTCGACAGTCTAATGCTGATGGTTTAGAGCGAGTGTTGGACAAACCCCTTAGTGTACGCCGTGTCTGTGGCCAAGTGCCGCCCTTTAGTAAAGCACAAAGACGTGGACGTCAAAATTATAGATTATTATTAAAGATATAGATAAAATTATTCCAGCCTACATTATCGATTATCTAAATACGTACCTCCTTAAAAACCGTATCGGCTGCAGACGCGTCGCATTACTCAGGCCCTAATTTACAGCACTGTAAATGAATGGCCACAGATGAAGCTGAGCGTCATGTAGATGATCTGATGGTTTTTGCTCTGAGCTGCTAGAGAACAGTGTGAATGAACCCCTGCCCGACTGTAACCTGACACAACATGATTTATACGATATATAAAGCAAATGATTCATCGTGCGGCCCTGCCCAGCACCGCAGAATGGCCATCGATTTGGTCAGTAAGCCTATTTCTATTCCATCAGCCTTGACAAATTGAATGAGCTGGGGCTGTGTGCTTTGCCTCATGCCTGCAGGTGGGGCGACTCTGTCTTGGTGAGATTAATTTGTGTTTGATTTCATTTCTCTCTGCTGTTTCCTCATCGTTATGTGGACGAAAAAGAACAGCGCGATCGGGCTGTCCGTGTTATCGGCCTGTCGCCCCTCTGCTCCTCACACTGTGCCACATTTATCACGGTCGCTCAAGCTGAAAGGAGATTTGTGTCCCTTCATGGGAGAAGCCGGCTGCCCCTACCCCCATCAGCGAAGGCCGCTGCACTGCTGTACATACGGTGTACCTAAAGGGGAGTTCCACCAATATTGCAAAATTTCTGAATAATTAACTGGATGAGCTGTACGGAAAGTCGCCACAGAGATGCTCAGAGTGAGAATTGTTCCCAGGGGTGGTGATTGGAACCAGACGTCTACACTGAAGGATTTAATGCTTCTAAAAGCTTTTTACGATAGTTTTGAGCTGATATTTTGGCTTAAAACATATTTTAATGTATATTTATAGTAGAGTTTAGGCTAGCATAGTGACACAAAGCATTTTTTTTGTAAAGATTTACTGTTACTTTACCATAAACATCACACATGTGACTGTGTTTGTGTTTCTACCCCGATTTCTATTATTTGAATTCTTTAAAATACTAGTATTAGTGCTACCACAACTAGTACTAGTATTACTACAACTATTAGTAGTACTACTGTAACTACAACTACTAATAATAAGTCATATTAGTAGTAGTAGTATTCTAAAAAGAAGCAGTAGTAGTAGTAGTAGTAGTAGTAGTAGTAGTAGTAGTAGTACAATAAGAAGCAGTAGTAGTTGTAGTGGTAGTAGTAGTAGTGGTAGTAGTAGTAGTAGCATAAGAAGCAGTAGTATGAGTAGTAGTGGTAGTATAAGAAGCAGTAGTAGGAGTAGTAGTGGTGGTAGTAGTAGTATAAGAAGCAGCAGTAGTAGTAGTAGTAGTGGTGGTAGTAGTAGTAGTATAAGAAGCAGTAGTATGAGTAGTAGTGGTAGTATAAGAAGCAGTAGTAGGAGTAGTAGTGGTGGTAGTAGTAGTATAAGAAGCAGTAGTAGTAGTAGTGGTAGTAGTAGTAGTAGTATAAGAAGCAGTAGTATGAGTAGTAGTGGTAGTAGTAGTAGTAGTAGTAGTATAAGAAGCAGTAGTAGGAGTAGTAGTGGTGGTAGTAGTAGTATAAGAAGCAGTAGGAGTAGTAGTGGTAGTGGTGGTAGTAGTAGTAGTAGTAGTAGTAGTAGTAGTAGTAGTAGTAGTAGTAGTAGTAGTAGTAGTATAAGAAGCAGCAGTAGTAGTAGTAGTAGTGGTGGTAGTAGTAGTAGTATAAGAAGCAGTAGTATGAGTAGTAGTGGTAGTATAAGAAGCAGTAGTAGGAGTAGTAGTGGTGGTAGTAGTAGTATAAGAAGCAGTAGTAGTAGTAGTGGTAGTAGTAGTAGTATAAGAAGCAGTAGTATGAGTAGTAGTGGTGGTAGTAGTAGTAGTAGTAGTAGTATAAGAAGCAGTAGTAGGAGTAGTAGTGGTGGTAGTAGTAGTATAAGAAGCAGTAGGAGTAGTAGTGGTAGTAGTAGTAGTAGTAGTAGTAGTATAAGAAGCAGTAGTAGTAGTAGAAGTAGTAGGGGTAGTAGTGGTGGTGGTGGTGTTGTTATGAAGTGCCACCAAATCCTGGTGCCTGTATTGAACAGCGTTTCTCCAGAATGTCCTGTCTTCTGTTTGGATCTTCAGGCTTCTGAATAGTTTCTTCATTATTCCTCTGATGGTGTCCATCCATCTTGTTGCTGGTCATCCTTTTCCTCTTTTACCTTCTGTTCTTCCCAGCAGAGTGGTCTATTACAATGAGTGTCCAAAGTAAGAGCTTGAGTTTGGCCATCAGGGCTTTGAGTGAGAAGCGAAGCTTGATTTGGTTGTGAATCCATTCGTTTGTTGTTCTTTTTTTGCCGTCAAAAGTCTTCACCAACCCAAAAATTCAGAAAGTTTATATTTTTCCTGTTTTTCGCTCAGCTGTCACATCCATAGAGAACCAGAGAGAAGACCACAGCCTGGATGGTTCTGATCTTTCTCTGTAGAGAACAGTCGCAGAGTTTTTGTGCCGTGTTTCTTGAGTGCTGGATCTTCTGGTGTTAATAATTGATGCGAGTCGGCAAAAACTGTTTCTGCATCTGCTCCATCGGACGTAATGTTAGAGGTCTGTCCTGTTGTCATAACCTCCTTCCTATTGAGCTGAAGCCCCATCTTTCCACCCGTCCTCGTAAGGGCCTCCAGGTCTTCTGGATTTTCCGCTTTGAGTGTTGTCATCCTCATGTTGAAGGTTATTGATGCTTCTTCGACCAATCCTGAAGCCTCGATTCCTTTGGTCCTGCTTCTCTCATTATATTTAAATTCGAATATCAAATTTGATTTAAATGCTAATCTTTAACACACACACACACTCGCACAGATATTCAGCTGTATGTGCTGATGTGTGTACACTCATCTCTCTGTGAGAGGGAGAGTTTCTCCTGCCTCAGGCTCAGTGGACTGTCCACTCACAGATAGAACAGTGTGCTGATGTGTGTGGGTGCATATGTAACTGTGTGAGGAACTGTGCAGCTCTCTGCTCAGTATACACACACACACACACACACACACACACACACACACACACACACACACACACACGTGCCAGAGCTCTGTGGTGTGTGAACATGCATGCATACAGTATGAGAGAGTGAGTGAGTGAGAGAGCGCTACTCCTGCCCTGGGGCTCTCTCTCTCTCGTGCTCTCTGTGTGTGTGTGTGTGTGTGTGTGTGTGTGTGTGTGTGTGTGTGTGGGCTGTAGATAAGGCCAGGCTCTCCACATGGCTCCAGCAGGTGCATCTATTCTCTCAGAGCCTGTGTTAGCTTCAGCCTTCTCCACAGCTTGGCCTCAGCGTTAGGACCATCGGAGATCTGTATGACTGACAGATAAGATAACGATGCTTCCGAGGTGAAAGTTAGAGGACTACTTTAATTTTAAACAGCTTTATGAATAATTGCTGACAGTGTTGTTTTGTGTGTGTGTGTGTTTTTTTTTTTTTTTTTTGTTTTGTTTTTGTTTGCTTTGCTTTTTGTTGTTGTAATTACAGTCGCGTGCAGATCGGCTAGTCCTATTAAAGTTTCATGTGGTGTTGATTTCCTAGGTGTAAATAAGTTAATACCTCCTCTGTAGAGAACACACGTCTACATGTTTTAAGATTGAAGTGCTGATTATTTACTGGCTGTAACATACTGGGGGTGAAGGTTATGTTATATGTGGCTTGTGCAAAAAAGATTATATTTTGTTTTATCAGTTTTTTTCCCAGTATGTAGTTTAAAACTTTTGCTTCTTGATCAGCTACACATCCTTTCAGACCCATGGCGCGGAGTCGTCTTCTCTCCTCTCTCTCAAAGATGAAAGCTTTGAGTGCTGTTAATTTGATGGGGGCAGTTTTGGGGTCTACCAGGTCTTCCAGGTGGTTGTTAGGAGCCCCAATTTTATTTATTTATTTATTTATTTATTTTTGAAAACTTTTTTTTTTTTCCACTTGTTTTCTTTTGTTTTTCTACTTCTTTATGCAAGTCTTGTATCTAATCTCCTCAGACGTATCTCCTGAATAATAATTTGGTTTATAATTTCTCTGGGTTATTTTCATCGAGCACAAACGTGAACCGCTGACCGGAGAACGTGATTTGTTGTGGTGGTATCTGACATCAGCTGAAGTGAGAAATTATTGCTGTCCTCTAATTTCCCTCCTCACAGCAGCCACTTTTCAGAGGGCTGCTCCTGCTCATAGGGTTTATCTGGCTGAAAAACATTGCAGTGTGGCGCTGCTAGATTGGCCTCCTCCCTCTAACGTTGCAAAATAATTTGGCATCTGAAAAATTTGCTCATAGTTGCAGCTGCTCCGTCTCCTCGAGGCAGTGCTTTAATGACTGAGCTGTAGGCTACACAGTATGGACAAAACACCATATTTCCATTATATTATGACACATATACAACTACAACAAACACAGTGTGTCCAAAGTTATAACGAGGAAATTCAGCTCCTTCAAGCTGCACCCATTGCTGATAGCTTGTATAATCTCTATAGAAAATCACTGACAGTAGAAGGGGGCGCTCTGGAGTTATCCTTAAGCCTAAGGTCATCGTGCCTAATGCCAAGCGTGGGGGGTTTAAAGCCCCCCAGCATTGGCAGTGGAACTGTGTTCTCTGGAGTGATGGAGCTCCATCCAGTACCTTTTGAGAGGAGTTAGAGTGACCCAGAACTGACCATCCAACATCACTATCTGACATCACTAATGCTCAATCAAATCCTCACAGCAATGTTCCAACATCTAGTATGTTGTCAAGTGGGATTCATTTTGCAGTTCAATGTTTTAAAATTTTTCTTATTTTGCATATTATTTAGTTTTGCAACATGTTTGGTTTTAAAGGTTTGAAACATTGAATCATGCCGGACAAATTTATTTAGAATTTTATATGTACAGTTTACATAATTCGCGTGTGTAGTTGGACGATCACACCACCTGACGTTTTTAGACTTTTTGACAGATAATTGTATCGTGATAAAAATATAACTCTGTGGTTATATTAGCCGAAATGCCCTCTCTCTCTCTCTCTCTCTCTCTCTCTCTCTCTGTCTGTCTGTCTGTCTGTCTGTCTGTCTGTCTGTCTGTCTGTCTGTGTGTCTGTCTGTGTGTCTCTCTCTCTCTCTCTCTCTCTCTCTCCCTCTCTCTCTCTCTCTCTCTCTCTCTCTCTCTCTCTCTCTCTCTCTCTCTCTCTCTCTCTCTCTCTGTCTGTCTGTCTGTCTGTCTGTCTGTCTGTCTGTCTCTCTCTCTCTCTCTCTCTCTCTCTCTCTCTCTCTCTCTCTCTCTCTCTCTCTCTCTCTCTGTCTCTGTCTCTCTGTGTCTCTCTCTCTCTGTCTCTGTCTCTCTCTGTCTGTCTCTCTCTCTCTGTGTCTCTCTCTCTCTCTCTCTGTCTCTCTCTCTCTCTCTCTGTCTCTCTCTCTGTCTGTCTGTCTCTCTCTCTGTCTCTCTGTCTGTCTCTCTCTCTCTCTCTCTCTCTCTCTCTCTCTCTCTGTCTGTCTGTCTGTCTGTCTGTCTGTCTGTCTCTCTCTCTCTCTGTCTCTCTCTCTCTCTCTCTCTCTCTGTCTCTCTCTCTCTCTCTGTCTCTCTCTCTCTGTCTCTCTGTCTCTCTGTCTCTCTCTCTCTCTCTCTCTCTCTCTCTCTCTCTCTCTCTCTCTCTCTCTCTCACTCACACACACACACACACACACTCACACACACACACACACACACACACACACACACACACACACACACACACCAATACAGTGGAAAATCTCTCTACCTCTCTATCTATATATGTCCAAGGTACTTACACAACGTATGGAGTGAAACTCTTTATTAAGCTGTGGTCGCCCTGTGTGTGTGTGTGTGTGTGCATGTACGCAGTGTGTATATGAGCTTATGCTCCGTGTGGTTTTGTGTGTACGCGTATATGCTGAGTTGTAAGCTTTTTCTCTCTCTATCTTCTTTAAGGGCAGATATCTGTTTATTACAAGAAGCACATCTATCACAAACAAATCATCACAAACTGAAGTTCAGTTCAGTCACACGTTCTCAGCTTACTAACTCCAAACAAAGAGGTGTTTCCATCCTAATAAATCAAAAAATCGCTTTCAATTGAAAAAAAAAAACTGGCACCAACAACCACGCCACGTTCAAAGCCCCTTAAATCCCCTTTCTTCCCCGTTCTGATGCTCGGTCTGCACTTCAGCAAGTCGTCTTGACCACCTCTACAGGCCTAAATGCAGTGAGTTGCAGCCGTGTGATTGGCTGATTAGCTTTTTGTGTTAACAAGCAACTGAACACTAATAAAGTGGCCAGTGAGTGTACATACATACTTGGCCTGATATTGATTGTGTATGAGAACGTTTCTGATCTGCAGTGGAGCACATTCAGAACACCACAATCTGCTTATCAGTTGAGTAAACTGAGCTGGTGGACTTCAGTACATCCAGCTCATTCGCTCAGCCTGGCAGAGGCTTGTGTGTGAAGTACAGAGAAGTACAGAAAGTGCTCTCTGCTGGTGGTGAGAGGGACTGCGGTGGAGACGTTTATGTAATCCAAATGGGGAGAAACATCCAGTCTGCACCAGATCAGAGTAGATTAGTGGGTTCATGGCGTGTTCATGTTAACCTCACTGAACTTTCCTCACGTATCCTGTTCGCTCTTTTCTCATCCACTAAATGCCAGTCGTTCTACTGACGTGGAAAAACTCATCAGAGAAAATTGCTCTGTAAAGCTGTATTCGGATTATCCCCTCGTTCTGTCCAATAATTGGTTTGCGATTCATTCTCCTGTAATTCGGCGCGCCTCGTTTGTTCCCGAATCTAATTAGAATGCGAGATGTTGTGCTAATAGAGATGATAACCGTCTGAAAGGGGTTGAATCGATATGGATTTGACCCTGATGAGCCCTTTTTGGGTGCTGAATAACCGAGCCAGTGGTGGAACTCGGCTCCGTCGTCGTGTTTACAGAATTGTGAAGGCACTGAATCGGCTCGCTCAGCGCCGCCGTCTCCTGTATGCAAACGATGCACAGCCTCAGAACTGATTGGTGAAGGAAATTGCAGGATGGGGGTTTGTTTGTACAGTACAGCATTGTAGAGTATATGAAGAGAACTGGCTGCATCCAGGGTTCCCTACAATGTAAAGGTAAAAAAGATATGTGAAAATTAGATCCTTCCCATCCTGGCTTACATGTACACATCACAGTAAGAATCATTCTTAGACAGGTTAATGGATTCTGACTAATAACAGAATTTTAAATAAATCCATAAACCTGCTACCACAGTAGCGGCCAAATAGGAAGGGTTCATCACATTATGCTCACTGAGTACCTCTCATAGAATTGAATGTACTATTTTTATAAAAACTAGATTCAGCATTTGATTAACCGATGAAGCCGAAACTACTACAACAAAGATTCGATACATTAAATAATTAAAATGTTCAAAAAGCAGTAAAACCATTTGAATTATCAGCTTTTTTGCCACTTTTATGAAAGTTCGAAACAGGCCTGGGCGATGGAATCGGATATCTGTAATGACCGAGTTAGCCGATGGCTTCAAAGACTACTCACCGTTCTGGAAATGAGAAGATAAGTTACTAGAGGGAAGTCACTAGTGGTTGGTTAGTGTAGTGGGTAACACCTCTGCCTTCTACGCTGTAGACTGGGGTTCAATCCGCAACCAGGGCAGCACCCTACACTACACCAATAGGAGTCCTTGGGCAAGACTCCCAACACCACCTTATCCTCCCTGTGTAAAATGATCAAATCGTAAGTCGCTCTGGATAAGAGCGTCTGCCGAATGCCGTAAATTTATTTTTTTAGATCTCGCCCAGACCTGCTGAGGAAGCAAACTTTCTCCAGATGCTGCCAAAACAATGTTAGCTAGCATTCTCTTTATTTACTTCTTTAGTGTAGAATTTAATTTAACCTCATTATTAATTGCAGGTTTTGCATTACATTGAGTAAATTCACTCCCATCCGTGCAGTGGAACACCACATACACACTAGTGAGCACACACACTAGGGGGCAGTGAGCGGTGGGCAATTAGGTGTCTTGCTCAAGGACACCTCAGTTACCGTCAGCTCGGGGGATCGAACCAGCGAACTTCCGGTTTCTCTTCTGATGTCTGATAAGTTTGCAACAGATGAAGTAGAGCCACATTTTAAAAACACTGTCAGACTGTGAATCTGATTATTTGTGTTTATCAGTTTACATACTGCACTGCACCAGAAGCTATTTTTGTGATGAAACATGCAGTTCAAAGTGTTTTGAGTCCTGTATGTATCCAAAATAGCATATTATGCCATAATAGGTCACAATTACAGTATATATTGCCGTATTGTCCAGCCCTGCTGTCCAGCCATTCTGATTTTTATGCTCTTGTTCTTTCCAGGTTACAACCATCCAGCTCTGATGAAGGCCATCACCAATCCCAACAATCTGGTAAGACGTGATGCAGAAACAGTGTTTATTTATAGCGAAGGTGCGCAGTGTGCGTTAGATTTGCGCTCCGTCAGGCAGAGCTCATCGTCTGTCGGAGCCGAGACTCAGTTTGTTGAGGCTTTACGATCCTCTGCCTGGTCTGGGATCGAGGCTGAGCTGCCTTCTGCCTTTACTGCGCTTCAGAGTGACTTTGTGGCTCCATTTCCATTTCAGTTTTCCTTTTACAGCTACTTCTATGAGTCCCTGCTGGCAGAGCTATGCTCGGATTCTGAGATCAGATTTAAGTGGAGCTCACTTTTCTCCTGTAGTCTTTTGGCTCTTGGATAAAGGAGTATCTTTTCCCTCTCTGTTTTCCCAGACTGCATTTGTCAATCGGCCAGCCCTTGGGATTCTGCCACCGGAAAACTTTCCAGAAAAGCTGATTGAGAGTCTGCTGTCGGTGAGTGCAGAAAGAACGGTTCTTAGGGGCGGAACTGTGTGTGGAACAGCCGAAGACTCGGCTGTGCTTTCCAGGTCGCGCATATGAGCTGAGAGTTTGGGGTTGAAACTTGGACAATGATTCTGTTGGGATGAATTCCTGTAACAAAGCCAGCACAGCCCTTTACTGGACAGCTGCGCTGTGACCCCTTAAAGGGCCAGTATCATGGAAAACCAGAGTTTGATGTAGTGTGTAAACATTGTTCAGTCCATACAGTCCATAGCAGTAAAAACAGCCTGTTACGAATTCTTTGTTGCTGTGATGTCACAAAAACAACTCACTTACATATTTTCTCATTTACAGCTGTTCAGCTTGGCCTGTTTACACTGAACTTAGGGATGTTTTAGCTCTGACTTCTTTTTGAGATGCTGCCAGTCAGAACAGAGCTCATTTACATATATCAGTCTTAAAGGCACAGTAACAAAAAACAGCCTGTTTAATTCTAAGGGTTAAGGAGAGGTTGGAAAACAGTGGTGATACAGATACAGAATTCAATTAGTCTTTAAAATCAGAGCTGAGGCAACGTTTCCAAAATGCGAAATGAGGGCCGCGGTTTAGTTTTCACAGATTTCTCTATAGCTGTAGCTTTTATACAGTAAGCTTAAAAAAGTTAACATATACAACACCCCCGTCTCGCTTTCAGCATCTGAGATGTGTTCCATCTTCTGCTATGAATACAATGTGGGTCTGTGAGATTCACAAATCACTGCGTTCTGTTTTTATTCACATGTTTATTCATTTTACACAGCGTCCCAACTTTTTTGGAATTGGGGTTGCAAGTTGCTGTTATTCGCAACTTTTGTTTAGTTTTCGTTTGAAATTGATGTGGAACATATTGACGCCGAAGTGGCTCAGGGTTTGCTGTCATGTTATCGATGTTAAAGCGAGTCTAATTCCGTGTTAGGTTGCTCCCGCTGGAATGACCCGAGTGCAGACCATGGCCTGCGGCTCCTGCTCCAACGAGAACGCCTTCAAGGCCATGTTCATCTGGTACAAAGTGAGTGCACTCTATTTACGCCGAGCGCTGCTCCCGCACGCAGCCAAACGGGTTATAACAGGATTTGTAGGATCACTCGCTGCTTCGCTCGGACATTATGAAATATTCACTCCGTTTCTTTTGTTCACCCTCTGATGAAATCTGTATATAGACTGTACAAATGTTTGTGTACAATATATGATCACTTGCCGATATGACATCTGCTGCTGTGATTACGTTTAATAAACACACTAGTTGTTTTTGTGTGTGATTTCATGTCTAGATCAAAGAAAGAGGCGCCAGCGGCCCCTCAGCTGAGGAAATGAGCTCCTGCATGATTAACCAGGTAAAAACGAACAATATGAAAACAATACCCCGCAACAAATGTCCGCTCATCAGTTTTCTTTATTACCACAGTTTTATATATGCACTGCTGTTCAAATGACTGGAATCACTGAGTCTGTTTTCACACATGCGCAGACTGAGAAGTCTGAAAGAAATCAGAGTCAGAGCTCACAGCGCTGAGAAATCTGATTACTGAGCTACAATCCAGCCTCTTTATCAGATTTCTAGACCTTACTCATGTATATGAAATCAGAGTGTGCTGTTTACACGACCGTTTGAATAATCAGAGGAATGCAGATATCTGATTAAGATCGGATTACCGAGTGCCTACAAACACACTCTTTTAATAATATTTAATACATGATATAATTAGTTTGTTTGCAGATAAATGATATTCTAACATGCTTCTACAGGAAGCCAAAATGACTGCACTGAGAATGAAGTTATAACAAAATTAATATCCAGAATTCATCATTTAAAAGTGGAGATCCAATCATAACAAATGTATCTAAATGGATAATTATAGTACATTATTTATCATGTCGTAAGTTCCTGTGCACACAATTCTCTAATATCTGGATAAATTGTGTAAAAATAACTTATTTTGAATAGTTTGTAATGTGTGTCATTTGCAAGTGTTTATAAAATAGCAAAAATTGTTGATGTGGCAAGTGAGCCCAAACTTTTGAGCGATAGTTCAGCAGTGTGGAGAATGTCATTAAAGTTGACTGTTGGCATTTTTTCTGTTTAATCTGTCAGTAAACGTATTTTCACTTAGTCATACTAGAAACCTATAGACTGTAGACAGACCACACAGACGTAGTGTTTATATTGAGAATCTAGACCATCTACAGAACAAGCTGTAGCTAATGCATGTGTCATGGTGCACAAGGCGATGTTCTGTGGTCCTTTCTTCTGGGTGGTGGGGCTGATAATGTGTTGCCCTGTTATAATAACATAATAATAACCCTGAGGAGGCGCTTTAACTTCACGCTGTTCTTGAATTGCTGGTTAGCTCAGAGTGAAGTGCAGTGCACGCAGACGCTTATTGCCCCACAGAGATGAACGTGGATGATTCTACTAGCCTGATGGAACCACAGAGTTGGGAACCCTCACAGTCACCCAGGTAGCACTAATATGCACTCTGTCCTCACTGTGCTCTTAAAGGGTCCCGGCTGTCCAGATCTGAGCATCCTGTCCTTTATGGGGGGCTTCCACGGCAGAACTATGGGTAAGTGTTTGAAACGTGAACCAGTATATCACTGAATTTCATATCAGCTGACCTCACTTGTTCTCACATAGTAGACTTGTTGTTCTTTTGGCTGTAAATAAACTATTTATATAGTTACACCAATCAGGCGTATCATCATGCCCACCTCCTTGTTTCTACACTCATTGTTTAGGTGGTGGATCATTCTCCACACTGCAGTAACACTGATGTGGTGGTGGTGTGTTAGTGTGTGTTGTGCTGGTACGAGAGGACCACCTTGTAGATGTAAAGTCAGAGACGACAGCTCATCTGCTGCTGTTGGTCATCCTCTAGTCCTTCATCAGTGGTCACAGGACACTGTTAGCTGGATATTTTTGGTTGGTGGACTATTCTCAGTCCAGCAGCGACACTGAGGTGTTTAAAAACTCCAGCAGTGCTGCTGTGTCTGATCCACTCACACCAGCACAGCACACACTAACACACCACCACCACGTCACCACCACGTCAGTGTTACTGCAGTGCTGAGAATGACCCACCACCCAAATAGTACCTGCTCTGTGAGGGTCCATGGGGGTCCTGACCCCTGAAGAACAGGGTAACAGAGTATCAGAGAAACAGATGGACTACAGTCTGTAACTGTAGAACTACAGAGAGCAGCTATACAGTAAGTGGAGCTGATAAAGTGGACAGTGAGCGTAGAAACGAGTAGGTGGTCAGAACGTTGCGCCTGATCGGTGTGAATATATATATATATATGTATGTATGTATATATAAAACATCACTTTAATTGTTTGTCCTCAGCTCTTGGTCTGATTGAGCTCTGTTGATTTGTTCTCAGGTTGCTTGGCGACGACACACTCCAAAGTCATCCATAAACTGGACATCCCCTCGTTCGACTGGCCCATCGCCCCCTTCCCTAAGCTACAGTATCCCCTGGAGCAGTTTGTCCGAGAGAACGCTCAGGAGGAGGCGCGGTGCTTGGAGGAGGTCAGAGCTCCCTCTGTAAAGAGGACAGCAGTTATCGCTGCAGTTCAGTTCTAGACTAGGTTCAAGCCCTTTCTAGGAAACACACCTGTGATGAAAACACATCAGCTGCTACTGAGAATAAACGCAACCTTTCTGCCAGCAGTGAAAGAAGCTGAGCGTTTCTTTTAAAGAATTTATTTATCATTTATTCTTTAATAAATGTAGATGTAAACATTCAGTGATTCAGCGGTTTGGTGTGAAATGGACGGTGGTAGAGACTCAGATGTCTTTACAGTGGTGGTGATGGGAACCAGTTGTCGCCATGACTACAACACAGATATTGCATATGGAAAATATTTATTGTAATAAAATAATAATCGAAGTGTGTAATGTTTATATTCCAGTATGACCAAAATGTGCACTTTCTACCATGAATTTATACTAGAAAATACATTTTAAGCCAAAAAAATTGCTGTGAAACAGCGTCTCAGGCATCAGGCAGTGAATTCAGAACCAGTTCATGTAGGAACTTTCTGTAGGAGCTTTTAGAGGGACGTCTGGTTCCCATCACCACCACTGTGGACAGTTCTAACTCTTAAGTTTCTCTAGAACAGACGTTTCACACCATTCCCGCTCTAAACGGCTGTTTATCCATTTAATTATGTAGAAATTTCCCAAAAAGCTTTAGGTGACTTTGTTTGTTGCATGCGTGGGTGAAGTTTTCATTCTCAGCGCTCTGTGCTTCAGGTGGAGGATCTGATCGTGAAGTGGAGGCAGAAGGGAAAGCCAGTGGCCGGCATCATCGTTGAGCCCATCCAGGCCGAGGGAGGAGACAACCACGCCTCACACGACTTCTTCATCAAACTGCGAAACATCGCCCGCAAGGTAGCGCTCTCATCCTTTATTTGTGCTTTATACATCAGGGAGTGTCTGCATGCACTTATTAATCTGATCATAATTAGATATCGGCAGTTATCTGATTGTTCATGTGGTCATGTAAACAGATACTCTAGAAATGCTTTCTGGTAATCCGGCTGGATTTGAGCTCAGTAATGGGTCTTTCAGTGCATCTAAACTGATTTCTGTCGTTTCTCTCAGTCTGTGCAGTTGTGAAAACAGTGCGCTGTCCCTGAAACGAAGGACATGGAGGATTTTAATATTCATCTTTTATATGACATGTATTCATATTTTGTGCTAAAGTGACTGTGTTCTAAAAAAGCCACAGCATGACGATGATGAGTCACGTCTTCTTCTGTGAGTTTATCGGCTGGTTGTAAAACAGAAATCTGATTACTGTCTGACTCCTGCAGACCTGGAGTTTTCCCAGGAAAACACACTGAACCAATTACTGACACAATCTGATTTCTGCAGTTATCAGATTATTAAGTGCGTACATTCAGCTCGTGTTGGAGGCTTGTTCCATCATCTAACTCGGGGGGGGGGGGGGTCGGCAACATGCGGCTCTTTTCCTGCCCTGTCGTGGCTCCACAGCTGAATCAGATCAGTAGGTAATAATAAAATCATCCTCCTCTACAGTAAAATAAAGCTCTGCTGATCCTTCAACTCAGTTTAACAGTAAATGGTCTTAAACGCTGGAGTTAATGTAGAACTGCTGATTCACCCTTTAACCCTGAAGATCAGCGCAGACGGCTGGTCACCATAGCAACACAGGCGACAGTCTCGCCCAGCTAGTAGCTACGAAACGGCATACGAAACAGCTTCTTGTTAGAATTGTCCCGTTCCACCTTAAATGGTGCATCAGTTACATTATGGTGCCTCAGGCACCATTTAGGGTGGAACGGGACAGCCTGGGAGGGAAAAATGCTGGAGAATGAAAAGCCACTTGAGCCTCATAAAAAATGAACGCTGAGAGACATTTTACATGAAACTTCTGCTTTAGTGGAAAAGTTTCCTGCTGGAGATGCGAGAACAGCGGCTGTAGCTGAGCTGAAGTCTGTGTTTTCGTTTAATTATATTATTAGTCTATACTAACACATCAGCACACAGTGAGACACATTTACAGCCTTACTTTACAGGTTACTTCAATAAAATGGACATGAAATGTTGAGGCTCCCAAGGTGGTTTGATTTTTGATGAATTGGGACAAAATTGCTCTTCTTAACATTTGGGTTGCGAGCGCTGGTCTAACCACTATGTCTGCTGCTGTTGTTAAAGGACGCCTCTCAATGAAAGTTGGTGAAAAATCGAGTTGCTCAATTGATTGGAATATGCAGAATACTGTGCCTTTTGGCTCGTGTGCCAGTTTCGTACATAACACGGGGCAGAATGCGTCCAGCTCGCGGCTGAAACTGGCGCAGTAGGTGATCCACATCTGACCCACGGCATTCTGTCGTGAATAGCCCTTATTTGTGTTCCTTTATTGTATATTTGCACCCTCTTCAAAGGAAAATAGCTTCAATAAATAGCTCAAATTGGGCTCTTTTCAAGTGGCTGTTGAAAAGCGCAGTGCAGAAAGGGTCGGGCACACGGCGCTCCGCAGGCGCCTGCCCTCCTTGTCTGCTCTGATTTGTGTCCTTCCGAATATGACAGGCTGGAAACCAAAAGCAACGAGCGACCGCGGCTTCACGGGGGCCTGAAAAGACTCCCTGTCCTTGTGTAACTGTGATGAACTCACTCATGACCTTAACCCAGACTCCATTTTCAGCTGCCACTTTGTGAGCTGGAGTGCGAGTGGACTTGTCGCCACAGCCGCTGGTCATTTTCACCTCAGTGTGTGGTCTGAGTAGTAGACGGAGTCACTGAATAAAACCAGTGAGGTCGCAGATGAATTTATACAATGGAGTTCATTTGCTTGTCCTGAAACTCTGCACAGGCTTCCTGTAACCAGTAGGATTTTAACTGGAGAGACGTTAGATGTGTCTGGAATGATGAACAGAGCAGTAGATTGCACAATGGCTCAAAAGCTGTAGAACATCACAAATTAAGTGTCAATAAAAATGAATATCTAGAATTTATTATAGTTTAAAAATGAGATGGAAACTCAAGGCAGATAACGTGACGAAAGGAACTCATGCAAATGGATCAAATTCAGTTTGTGTTGGTCGTCCTCTAGTCCTTCATCAGTGGTCACAGGACGCTGTTGGCTGGATATTTTTGGTTGGTGGACTGTTCTCAGTCCAGCAGCGACACTGAGGTGTTTAAAAAGTCCAGCAGCACTGCTGTGTCTGATCAACTCGTACCAGCACAACACACACTAACACACCACCACCACGTCAGTGTTACTGCAGTGCTGAGAATGATCCACCACCCAAATAGTACCTGCTCTGTGAGGGTCCATGGGGGTCCTGACCACTGAGGAACAGAGAAACAGATGGACTACAGTCTGTAACTGTAGAACTACAGAGTGCAGCTATACAGTAAGTGGAGCTGATCAAGTGGACAGTGAGGTGGTCAGAATGTTACGCCTGTCCGGTGTATATCAGTCTTAAAGGCACAGTAACAGATTTAACTCTAAGCCAGTTAAAAAAAATTGGTCATTACTTTGTTGATACATAAAAATAATTAAGGTCATAAAAGGGAAAGAAAAACATAAAATATGGACCTTTTTAATATTTTGGAAAGTATATCACAATCGCACTGTGCAGCAGTTCAGGCACAGTACAGCGTTTTGTCCATACTGTGCGACTGCCTCAGTGCCCCCAGTAGTGGGATTAAGCTCTGTTAATATTTGATGTGAGTAGATTTATTCCATTTTCACACTATGTATTAATTAGTAAATAAATAATATTTATAATAAATAATAATATTTATTTGTTACTACTTCACATTATTGTTCAGCTCCTGATGACAGATGTTCACTCATGTCGTTTGCCTTTCAGCATGGATGTGCCTTCCACGTGGATGAAGTCCAGACGGGTGGTGGAACCACAGGGAAGTTCTGGGCCCACGAGCACTGGGGCACGGGCGACCCCGCTGACATCGTCTCCTTCAGCAAGAAAATGCTCACGGGAGGATACTACTTCAAAGACGAGCTGCAGCCTGACAAGGTAGAGCCGGAATGTTCCTCTGAGTCTCTGAGGACGCGTCCTGCCTTATCCTCCACGCAGCGTCTGAGTATCTGCTGCTGCTGTGAAATGGTGTTTGATTGTAATCAGTTGTGAATGATAGTGTCCCTTTGATGAAGCATAGGTCTTACATGTGTACCTTCAAATATGAGCAGCAGTGCCCCCTACTGTGGCAAAACTGTGTTTGCATATTTGCCCATTTATTATGAAACACTT
This sequence comes from Pygocentrus nattereri, assembly GCF_015220715.1. Lineage (NCBI taxonomy): Eukaryota > Metazoa > Chordata > Actinopteri > Characiformes > Serrasalmidae > Pygocentrus > Pygocentrus nattereri. The sequence goes on from NC_051224.1 coordinate 39,559,881, forward strand.
CCTGCAGCTGGACTGTTTTGATGGGTTTTGGAGATGCTTTCCTCGAAGTGATCAAAGATCTCTTTTTTAAAAGCAGGCAGAAGCCGTTAGAGCCTTTAAACAAAGTACAGTAACCGTGTGACGGGCCTGGGCGATATCGAAAGATCTCCCGTCTCTCTGAGGATCATTTTGATCTTCATCCTCACCGTCTGTCAAACTTCATGCCCTCTTTGAATGGGGGGAGATGAAGCCCCCGATAGCCGCGTAGACGACCCTGCCTGAGGTTCTCCTTCAACAACACAGTCCACCCGGCTCTTTATTCCAGATAAACAGTTTCCTGCTCAGCCGTTTCTTACACTAATACCAGGCTGAGTGTCTCTTTATGGGTGAATCGATATGAAAGTGCAGCTCCACCAACTCGACGCCCCTCATTTAACACCAGGAGGCGCTGCTTCACTTTACAAAGCCTTTGACCACAATACTGACCTTTCCTGGTTATTACTGCCTCTTTAATGTCATAATTTTATGAATTTCCGACTTTATTCTCGGAGTCTACTGTTTTTTTTTTTTTTTTTGTGTTTTTTTTTTTATTAACAGTGGCCCTAAAACACAGTCATAAATCATGAACATGTCTAAAAGTCTTGTGATGTGTTTCTGCTGGATCACCTCCTCTTAGGGCTACAGAATCTTCAACACATGGATGGGAGACCCCTCTAAGAACGTGTTCCTGTCCGAGGTACTGAACGTTATCAGGAGAGAGAACCTTCTGGAAGAGGTGACTCGCTCAGGCAAGGCTCTGCTGCAGGGACTCTATGAACTGCAGGTATGAGGGCTCTGCTTCTCCCAGCGTAGCCCATTAGGTTCCATTTGGTTTCTGTGATCCGGCTCTGGACGGCTGTGCGATGAACATGCGCTGTGGCACTGACCGGAAGGTGCATCAGTAACGCTGGCTGACCAATCTTTTTTGTACATCCCCCAAACGTCTCTGTCAGCTTAAACCGCAACAACATCTTTATTAAAGAGGAACTCCACCAAAAATTGGTATAATTAAATGGTTAAGATGTAAACAAAGTCATGTAGAGTATTTTTGTGTGAAATGCTACATTAAAGAGAAACTTACCGTCAGAGCTGATCACAGTGGTGGTGATGGGAACCAGACGTCCCTCTAAAAGCTCCTCACAGAAAGTTCCTACATGAACTGGTTCTGAATTCACTGCCTGATGTGATTAAAGTTTTGGCTTAAAATTATTTGAATCCATTCACGATGGAACGATACATTCATGGTGTTGAGAGCCGAAATAGTCGAAAATAGAAGAAAACTGATTATTCCGGATTTTCCACTATTTTCCATCATCAACGTTCAATATAAACTCAGAAGACTCGTGTAGGTTCTCTGGCGGTTCTGGATGGTAAATGAAATGTCTATATTTATGTTGTAGTCATGGCGACGCCTGGTGCCCATCACCACCACTCTCTTTAAAATGCAGTTTGACTGTGAGGCATAAACATGAACAAACCTTCACTGTGTAGCTAAAGGCTGCAGGCCGCACCTGGGACAACAGGTGATGTGCTGAATTCTGACACCCTTTGATGTGTATGCATATCATGCAAGCGCATGGATGCTACAGATAAGTCATGATTTCTGTTGTGGAGAGACGTTTACATTTCATTTCTAACCATTTCTAACCAAAAGTGTCAAGAATGTGTCTGCAGTGCAAGGAAAGCTGCTGTTTTCAGTTGAATGTATTTGGACTAGCAGTGTCTTCTCTTTATCCACGTCAGGCTCAGTACCCACACCTCCTCAGTCGAGCCCGAGGCCTGGGCACCTTCTGTGCCATCGATGCTCGTGATGATGTGACCCGTGACAACCTCATACTCAAAACCAGGGACAAGGGTAAGCAGGAACTCCTTGATGAGCGATTTTAATCCAGTTAATGACACATGCAGTTGGTCACTGATGATATACACAATATGTTGAAAGCATATTAAATTGTGCTGTGACAATAAATAACGACTTACATTGCCCAGCTCTCTCAGCTTCCTCTACTGAACTGAATCTGCAGTTGCGCTGTAAAGCTGGACGTGTTAACGGCTGCCTGTCTTCTCAGGTGTTCTCCTGGGCGGCTGTGGAGAAATGTCCATCCGTTTCCGTCCTTCTCTGGTCTTCAAAGAGTACCACGCTCACCAGTTCCTCAACATCTTCAACGACGTGCTGGCTGAGTACAAGTAGAGTCCTGAAGTTGCAGCCAGCTCCTGCCATAGAACAAGCACAAGGGTCCAGGCCCAAACAAGAGGTTCTTCTTTCTCAACACATCACAGAGCAGTCCGTCACTCCTTCTTCTGCGTCGTCTTTCCTTTCTAACTTTCTGCCTTATGTTTTTTTCACGAATAGCTGTAGCACTATCTTTCTCTGCAGTCACTTTAAAGCGCACAATGAAACCGCAGCATCACGGCTGTGAGTAAATCCCTCAATCGCTTCTTTCTCATAAGCTGTAGGTGTGGATCTTCTAATCGCGGGGTGTTGCGTCAGTAAGACGACTGCGGCAGGTTTTCAGTGTCGGACGAACAAATGCTTTCCACACCTTGTCCACCCAGTACATCCTCCTCCCTCCCCCAGCACAGCGGGGCTGCTTAGAGAAGGTTTTTAAACCTGATGTTGCTGCTAGCCGTCCTCCAACAGCTTCCTCAGAACACAAAGGCCGTCCAAGCTCAAGCTCCCAGTGGAACCTGAGCAGATGAGTACACTCACTACCTGAAACCACAGAAAAACGCTCTCCTACCTCTCAGCAAGGAGAGGGAGATTTAGCTAGGACCCATCATTTCTTCTAAAACCCCAGGGAGGTTCTAATACTCTGATGCTCCAGTGAAGGCACACAGAAGAGGAAGCATGGAGGAAGTCCATGTGGGAAAAGGTGCTTTTCTTAAACTGACTGAGGTGTGTAGATCGGCAGGGAGGAACCAGAATGGGTCGTACAGAACATTTCCAAATCCTGGTGATGGAGCTCAACTGAGGGGGCGGTTTCAAAAAGCAGGATTTCTCTCAAAGCCAGGTAACTTAAGCCAAAAGTGAGGATGGTCCATTAAGACTAGATAATTGTAGGTTCCAGTTTTACAGATCAATGAATATGTGTGGCACAAACAGCAATATGAAGCATCTCTTACTCTGCTGCACAGACTGAACTCAGGGCTTATAAAGGGAGTTCTTGTGCTCAGTAAACAAAACATTATGAATAGTATGTTAAAAAAAAAATACTGTACTGCCTGTTCAACCTGCAGCACTTTAGCCACCACCATTTATGCTGAAGTTGAACTGCAGTGACCAGGAGGGGCACAGAACCTCTTCAACTCCTCAAGACCACCGGTGGTTCCAAACCGCACTTGGTCATGTTCTTCATAACGTTCATATTCCATAAGCTCCATTCAGAAGCTGGGCGTCGTGTGAGGCTGTAGCTCTTCTCTCCAGTCTAATAGACGGTGATGTCATTTTAAACCCTTATAATAAAAGAAGCTGAACTCAGTTTGTTTTTCTACTGAAAGTCGAGCCGTTTTTCCCCAAATCTGGGCTCTAAACTATAAACAGACGGCGTCTACCCTGGAGAATAAGTGGTTAACCAGGCTGCTTTTGTCCAAGTTGAAAGCGTAAAAATGTAAACATTGTCACCTTCGTGTGGAAAAAACAAGTCAGATATAATAAAAATGTAGGACTCCCTTTAAAATTCCAGGGTTATTATTCAGTAACGACAGGGATTTCACTGCAGACTGGCTGAGCCATAGGTTATAGAAGCGTGTAATAAAACAAGCTAAAAACTTTAAAGGAGTTGAAGTGCAAGTCAAGGGCAATTCTACCAAACATTTGCATAATTAATGCATCAGTCAGAGTGCTTTGATATGAAAGGCTCTGGAGAAACTTTGCAGTTGTACACAGTGGTGACGAGTGGAACCAGACGTCCCTCACAGAGAGTTATCACATAGAATGTTATAAATACATGGCTGTCTGTAAGGAAAACTTTCCCCCCCAGATTTTCCACTGTTTTCCATCATCAGCATTCCATATAAGCTCAGAAGACTCGTGGAGGTGCTCTGGTGGTTCTGGATGGTAAATTAAATGTCCATATCTGTGTTGTAGTCATGGCGACGCCTGGTTCCCATCACCACCACTGTAAAGACGTCTGAACCATTTCACACCAAACCTCTCTGAACCTCTCTGTTTACACCTCAACCACTGAGTTATGCAGTAAGTCAGTCAGCTTACGCTTAAAGTTATCTGGCGAAGTGAGAAAACCTGCCTTTTGCAAAGTGCCCACGTTGCACTGGCTCCAAAACGCTCGTGACAGGATTTGGAAACAGTGACTCAGATCATTCATTGAGTATTGTTCTTTGACCCGTGTCTGTCAGAGGAAAATCAACTGGCAGCTACTGAACCTCTTTACTGAAGCTGGCTCCCAGGCTTCACTGTGGTCTTTTAGCAAAAAGTAAGTCCCTACTCAGACTCAAAGACCTCTGAACGGAGTTTGAGAGCGCTGTTAGATATGAAAACGCCTGTTCTCCAAGCACAGAGCGCTTAAAAACACCTGTGTCAAATTACAGATTCCCACAGAACCACAGCAGGCAGCAGCGCTGCAATGCTGGCACTAACCCTGCGTCCACACCCACGGCACACATGAAGGCTTACGTTTCCTGTGAAAGCACAAAGGGCTGCTCTTCCTGAACACGGCCTCCGAGAGGGTTTTTCATACCATAGGGTTTTTCAATCCATATTAAAGGGAGACGCCAGCATTTTTCAACCTGTTCACAGTAGGCAGCGCATCACTGTTTTGGAAGAAAACCTCGTATCTCCATTTTTTTTTTGTTTTTCAGTGAAAATTTGAAAACACCTGTCGCTCTTTACATTGTATGCAAGTTTCAGGAAGAATGGACTAAAAGAAATGGCCCAAAATGGCTTGGAAAGACGTCTGGTTCCATTGACTTACATTAAAAGTAAAGCATGTTTTTTCCTTCTCCTGTAAAATCACCGTTTAGAGATACGAGGTTTTGCTCTGCAGCTGACAGCAGTGATGTGTAATGTACAGTCAGTCCCAATGTGATCATATGGGAAGTACACATCTGGGGGCAACATGTTAAGCTAGATTGTGGTGCAGATAAGGGCACGCCCTCTCGGAAGTTCGCCCCCAAATTACACCCTTTTAACGCCCAGAGTTTCCCCATTGTCTGATCACTCTAGTGCATGTATGAGCTTTGATCAGATTACTAACTGTGCTAGCTTGCATGTAGCAATGTTCATAGTTTGGCTTATTAATGACCTCATAATTCAGAGGAACAATGTCCATACAGCAAAATGCATCAGCTTTAGGACGTTTTAGTGTGATTTTAGTTTTCTAACATCATTCACGGCTCCCACAGACAAAACCAGCTTAGACCTGGAGTTCCTGACATCAGCATGATGCAGCTCACAGAATAATGACATGACTCCCCCCCCCATCCCCCACTCTGAGCTCCACCTTAACAAGGAATTAGAGTGATTGTTCCCAGACGTTCTAGTTACATCACATCTGGCCCCACGAGGCTGGAAGCCAGTGGTCAGTCATTTAGGTTGAAAAATGCTCAAGTGTTCCTTAAACGAAGCTTAATCTTCAGCCACGAGGCCGTGTAGTCGGTCATTTCTCAGGTGAACATGACCCCCTGCAGCGTCTGTCCCCCGTCTGCGCGTTTCAGTACCGAGAGACGTCTGCTTGGGGTGATTCTCCTGCTTCTCCAAACCCAAACTGCTCAAAACATGAAAGCTTTGGCTCGAACTGTAGCGTTCTTGCATTTCACACCGGTCCCCTGTTTTTCTAAATAAAACCGCGCGCAACAGAGAAAGAGCGCTGCCGACACACACGACAGTCTCTCTGCATCGTCCTCTCCCCATCCCCTTTTCTCTCTTCCTGAATTATAAATATGTACAGTAACCTGTAGTTAGACTCGTTTTCTTCAGCAGTGCTTGAACAAAAAAAACCAGAAACACGGCCTGACCTGCAGATGTTCTTTTTAAGGAAATGCTGCATCGCTCTTGCTGTGCCACGTCCCATTTATCACCGTGAAGTAGTTCATGTTGCTTTGAATGCTTATTAAATGTTTTTTTAAAGCCGTGGTGGACAGGTGGTGTGTACAGCAGTAGCAGACGCGTAAAGTTGCTCATTTAGAGCTGAAGAAATCCCAATATGTGACGACTCTGTGCCTGTCTGTTTTTCGGCCAAGTCAGTATTGTATAGAGAGTGTGTGTATCACTGATTTACCTGTTAACAGATAACAATTCAGATCATTGTTGTTTGTTTACACCAGTATGTGAAATGTTTAAAAATGTAATTATTCCCTAGTCTTAAATATTGACAATATATATGTACTCTTACTCTTATGTATTTTAATCTAAATAAATAAATCTGACTTTCTGAGTTTTGATCTAGTTTTTGGCTCTTTAAAGGAGTGCAACGCTTGTTTGCTCTGGTTTAATTAAATTTAAATGACATGTGAAGGTATCTGGGCAGTACGTGTTTATTTGGCTGAAAAACATTAGAATAAATATAAGTATATACACCCATGAGGCAGAACATCATGACCACCTCCTCGTTTCTGCGCTCACTGTCCACTTCATCAGCTCCACTAACTGTATAGCTGCACTCTGTAGTTCTACAGTTACAGACTGTAGTCCATCTGTTTCTCTGATACTCTGTTACCCTGTTCTTCAGTGGTCAGGACCCCCATGGACCCTCACAGAGCAGGTGCTATTTGGGTGGTGGGTCATTCTCAGCACTGCAGTCACACTGACGTGGTGGTGGTGTGTTAGTGTGTGTTGTGCTGGTCTGAGTAGATCAGACACAGCAGTGCTGCTGGACTTTTTAAACACCTCAGTGTCGCTGCTGGACTGAGAATAGTCCACCAACCAAAAATATCCAGCCAACAGCGTCCTGTGGGCAGCGTCCTGTGACCACTGATGAAGGACCAGAGGATGACCAACACAAACTGTGCAGCAGCAGATGAGCTGTCGTCTCTGACTTTACATCTACAAGGTGGACCGACATGGTAGGAGTGTCTAACAGAGTGGACAGCACAACAAACACTAACACACCACCATCACGTCAGTGTTACTGCAGTGCTGAGAATGATCCACCACCCAAACAGTACCTGCTCTGTGAGGGTCCATGGGGGTCCTGACCACTGAAGAACAGGGTAACAGAGTATCAGAGGAACAGATGGACTACAGTCTGTAACTGTAGAACTACAGAGTGCAGCTATACAGTAAGTGGAGCTGATAAAGTGGACAAGAAGGTGGTCAGAATGTTATGCCTGATTGGTGTATGTTGACCAAATACTGAGGAAGCCCAGTTAACATCCAATATGTGCTTCTACTGATCAATACAAAACCTCTGCACAAACCAGTCAAAGAGAGCAGCTGAAAATGTGGTTAATTGTAGAGAAACTTATTGATTTGTATTTCTTTACAGTGGTGGTGATGGGAACCAGGGGTCACAATGTCTACCGAACTAATATAGTTTTATTTTTTATTTACCATCTAAAACCACCAGTGAACCCACAAGTGTCTTCTGAGCTTTTGCATGAAACGTTGATGGTAAAATAATCATAACTCTGGAAAAAGTTAAATTTTTTGGGGACTATTTTGCCTCACAACACCCTGCTTGTACCCTGCCACCATGAATTAACATTACAAATGTGTTTCAAGCCACAAACTTTACAAAACCATCATAAACCAATATCTCAGACATTAGACACCTGGTTCCTATCACCACTACGGGAACAGTTCGTAAGTTTCTCTCTAACAAAACAGTTCACATCAAACCGCTCTAAATAACTTGAATTACGCAGACATTTTTAAAATCGTGGTAAAACGAACTCTGTTGATAGATTTGAATTCAGTGCACTGAGCTGAATTGAGAAGAAATCGAACCGAGATTTTCCTCAAATTTTACTGCGTGCATTTCTAGTTATTCTAATGTTCTAGTGAGTGTTTACAAGCAACAACACACTTACTGCCCAGATAAACAGATTAACCTCACCGGTCAGTCAGCATTACACGTTTGAAGGAACGGTCCTTTTCACTTCCATTAATATTCCAACTCTGATCCACCCACTGAGGATGATGTACAGCACTGAAACCTGTGAAAAGCAGGAAACGTTCATAAATCACTCCGATGCATGACACATAATCAAGAAGATATATTGTCACTCTGTTTTTACAGCAAGCACTTTTTTTCCCCACCCCATCACATAAAAATAACCATTTCTGAGATCTATGTAGGCCACAAAGTAAATTAGATGAGTTAAGGCTTTATTGTTAAGAGCATACAGTCTGTTTCTTGCAGCTTATCCACCCACAAAAACAGCTAATAATCCTTTATGATACTGAGTCACAAGCTGTTAGTGTATAGCCAGCAGCAATGATTTCTCACAGCACATAAAAAAAAAAAACTTCATCATTGGAAACAAGTTCACCGAAGAAAGAACAATAAAGGCAAGCATTATGGTCAATATTTTTCTTCTGACGCCACCTGCTGTCAGCTCATAGTTACCATTAAGCCCTCTTCTAACCACCACACCCCCAACAGAGGACAATCTACCCGCCCCCATTCCAGAAACCACCACCACTCTCAAACCGGCAGTTCAGAGTGCCGTCGTTTTTCAGGAGTCGACCACCATCCCTGACCATGTCTCGTGCTTGGTGCCCGGAGCCAGATGAGTTATGGTCACTTCCACCGCCTGGATCTTTTCATGTTTCGGTGGGATGGAGCAGATCTTGTAGCTGACCTCATCCCCTTCTACTGGAACATACTCTCCCTCAATGCTGCAAGAGGAACACAGTTAAACAAGGTCAAAAAGAGAGAGAGAGAGAACGTGATCGTGTCAGGTAGACAGATATAGCAGGCATACACCCATGAGGCATAACGTTCTGACCACCTCCTCGTTTCTACGCTCACTGTCCACTTTATCAGCTCCACTTACTGTATAGCTGCACTCTGTAGTTCTACAGTTACAGACTGTAGTCCATCTGTTTCTCTGATACTCTGTTACCCTGTTCTTCAGTGGTCAGGACTCCCATGGACCCTCACAGAGCAGGTACTATTTGGGTGGTGGATCATTCTCAGCACTGCAGTAACACTGACGTGGTGGTGGTGTGTTAGTGTGTGTTGTGCTGGTCTGAGCGGATCAGACACAGCAGTGCTGCTGGAGTTTTTAAACACCTCAGTGTCGCTGCTGGACTGAGAATAGTCCACCAACCAAAAATATCCAGCCAACAGCGTCCTGTGGGCAGCGTCCTGTGGGCAGCGTCCTGTGGGCAGCGTCCTGTGGGCAGCGTCCTGTGGGCAGCGTCCTGTGACCACTGATGAAGGACTAGAGGATGACCAACACAAACTGTGCAGCAGCAGATGAGCTGTCGTCTCTGACTTTACATCTACAAGGTGGACCGACAAGGTAGGAGTGTCTAATCGAGTGGACAGTGAGTGGACACAATGTTTAAAAACTCCAGCAGCACTGCTGCGTCTGATCCACTCGTAGAAACGGGGAGGTGGTCGTAATGTTATGCCTGATCGGCGTAGATTTTATTTGAATTGAACAAGCCCAGAAGGACCCTCTGATGTTTTTATAGCGGTGGTCCACTCTCAACCTAGCAGGGACGCTGACGTGTGTAAAAACCACAGCAGCACCACCGTGTCTGAGAATGAGCGCCCACCTAAATAATACCTGGACGACTGTGGTGCTGTGGTCAAAAACTGGCCAATGATGAATGGACTGAGGGGGCTGCGGGACCTGCCACAATACCTTACAGCGCAGGTCTAATTTTCAGTGTTGCAGGCGGAAGGAAAACAATGAACTTGCTAAATAAAGCAGAACAAAATCACTAAATCATATTCATAAACAATATTAAATAACAGAGTTAAAACGAATTAAGTCATTCTAAAGATCACGTGAACAAAGCGCAATTCTCATAGTTTACAGAGACGGCAGAGCCTTCAGTCCAACGACCGCAGCCGGCCAGCAAAACACCCAAAATAACCGCTATGTGGTTTAATTCCTGCTGTGTTTACTGGGAAAAAATTTGGTGAAGTTACTCACAGTGAGCCTGGTGACCACGCCTGCCGTGTTATTTCAGCAGATAATAATGCATTTGTGAACAGACGGTCAGATATTAGATGTCAAGTCGCCTTGACGGAACTGCGCGGGCGGGAGTGGGACCAAACGTTACGGTGTAGCAGGACGAATGATTCAAAATAACGAAACGGGACTGCCTTTAAAAAGATAAATAAAAAACACGGAAAACTACATTCAGATGGAAAAACAAAGGCCGTTTACACTAAGGCCTTTTTGGGTATGCAAACAGATGTTTTTAATCAAAGCAGTGAGGTCATCCAACGAGGAAATGAGCCAAAGGTTTAGAGGCAGAGGGGCAACTTAAAGGGGATTTCTCATGTGCAATAAATGTAAATTCAAATAGTCGTTTCCTCAAAAGGATACAGCAGGTAACTGACCCCGTTTCAAAACACGTTTTAAAAAGAAATCTCAAAGTTCTTGGGAAAAACGGCCACTTGTGTGGTCTTAACTTCAAGTCAGGAGATAAGGGCTTAATCGTCTGATTAGTGACTGAGTGGAAACGGTTTCTCTTCTCGTGCACCCACACGGCGAAGCAAAACAAGGAACAGGAAACGTCAGAAACAGGATGGATCTCACCGCTGCTTTTCAGATGATGTCCTCAAGGCCGAGAGCCCTTCTAAGATGTAAAGGACACAGAGGCACAAAGCGGTTTCAATGGGATTCTGCCACATGACTCCACTCCATTTCCTGTACATGCAGACAATGCAGTGACGGCTGAAAGCAGCCCGCAGCTCTGCAGTGCAGTCTGAATAGCAGGCTGCTGACGTTAGTACAGAGGAGGAGGTTCGGGGGTTTTTCACTGCTCCCAGCTTTCACAAGCCACTAGTGCAAAGGTCAGCAAACAGGAGACAGTCTGCCTTTAGGGGTGGACAACATGGCATTTAATGCTGTGATACTAAAAAGCCATTTTTAAGATACACGTTATGTATTATGATACTTTATTTTTCTGAGATTTGTGAACAAGTTGGAAAAAACCAAACAAAACAAAAAAGCTGAGCTCAGCTACCTGGTAATATGTAGTTTATGCAGTTGCTTTGCACTTGTTTACAGTAAATACTGTGCAAAATTCAGAGGCTCTTTATTTTATTGAGTCAAAAGGGGAAAGTCAAAAGGAATGATGTTAAAATAGTTAAATGCAAAAGAGAAAATGGGCCTCATAACAACCACCTGGAAGACCTGGTCGACCCCAAAACTGTCCCCATCAGATAAACAGCACTGAAAGCTTTGATCTCTGAGAGAGAGGAGAAGATCAAGCTGCTTCAGATCTGAGACCATCCACAGGGGTTTCTGTCCATCCTTCTACTGTGAGAAGACCACTCGGAGCTGTGGGTCTGAAAGGACGTGTAGCTGATCAAGAAGAACCTCACTGAGAAAAGGAGACGGACACATCAAACAAAGAATCTGAACGATGGAGTGACCGCCCCAGAGTCCAGACCTCAGCACCACTGAATGGGTTTGATTCAGAAAATCATCAACCAGCTTCTCAGACTGAGCTTTGGAGGCGTGTCTGCAGGTTCTCTGAGGAGCTGAAAGTGAGGATTCTGAGAAGAACGGAAGCTGGAATGAAGGTGAAGAGAGACTCACTGACCCTCAAACTGCTGAGATTAGATTTATTAATTGAGGCCTCAGAAACTAATAATTTGCAGAAACAATTTGCAGAAATAAATGGAGGGTGATCTCCAGGGCTGTGCAACGCTCTGATGAGATATTTAAATACTGCAATTTCAATGTCGGAAACAAAACCTCGTATCTCTATTCTTGTCGTTTCGACAGTTTGAAAAACCCTGTTGCTCTTTACATTGTGAGTAAAAGTCATGAAAATCGTCTGGTTCCATTGACTTACATTAAAAGTAGAGTATGCTTCCTCCTTCTCCTGTAAAGTTACCGTTTTAGAGATACGAGGTTTTCTTCCGACAGCAGTGACGTGCTTTGCAATATATAAAAACTACACTGATGCCAGATGATTAACGATCTGCCTGCATTCGTTTTCATGTGAATGCCTTGATGCACCAACACACCCACAGAAAGTCCAATGGAACGTGCAAGTCGCGCAGAGAACACAGTAAAAACATCTCTTGTTTGCATATTGCACCGTCCTGTGATATCAGTACTGCAAAGGTCAATATCACTACAATGATTAACAGATATATTGTGCAGTCCTACACATCGCCTACATGAGCGAAAACCATGACTCCTAAAAACGTCCATCACTCAAAGGCATGTGAACGCGTCTCTTCCCTCGCTGTGGATACGGCTGCCACTTCAACATGACAACCCACAGCATTAACCATCCCTTACATGGAAACACCAACACATACATACCTAAAACCTCACAGTGCTACCATGGCTCACTGCCCACTCACACTACAGCACTCCAGTGGAGAGAGTGACTCACACACACACACACACGTCTGTTATCGTACCTTGTCAGAGTGCGAGTTCGTGTGTATGACCCATGTGTAATATATGTGTCTATATATAACAACATCCAGTGGTCCAATGGTCAACATTTTATATCAAAACCCATTTAATTAGGAAGTAAATCATTTATTTATACAAAGAAAAATTATTCCAAAGATGAGCAGTGATCTTACGTATGTTTGTTTAATCTTTCCCAAGCCTGTCCTCGAGGAAGCCCAGTCTTATCTACCATCATCAACATCCAATATCCGGTTTAGCTAATCAAAAGCTCATTAAAATAAGTCAGGTGTGCTATAGTGATGGATGGGTGGGTGGATGGACGGACGGAAGCTGTCGGAACAAAACCGTGTACCTCCGAAATGGAACCTTAACAGCAGAAGGAAGAAGCATTCGCAACTTTGAATGAAATTTTGGCACAAACGTCAGCTGGCATGTTCAAATTCTGTTTAAAAAACAAAAAACATTTATATATAATATATAAATATGTATATACACTCACCGGCCACTTTATTAGGTACTGCTCAGTTGCTTGTTAACACAAATAGCTAATCAGCCAATCACACGGCCGCAACTCACTGCATTTAGGCATGTAGAGGTGGTCAAGACGACTTGCTGAAGTGCAGACCGAGCATCAGAACGGGGAAGAAAGGGGATTTAAGGGGCTTTGAACGTGGCGTGGTTGTTGGTGCCAGACGGGCTGGTCTGAGTATTTCAGAAACTGCTGATCTGCTGGCATTTTCACACACAACCATCTCTAGGGTTTACAGAGAACGGTCCGAAAAAGAGGAAATGTCCAGTGAGCGGTCAGTTGTGTGGACGAAAATGCCTTGTTGATGTGAGAGGTCAGAGGAGAACGGGCAGACTGGTTCCAGATGATAGAAAGGCAACAGGAACACAAATAACCAACCAGAATCTCTGAGGAACGTTTCCAACACCTTGTTGAAAGTCTGGCATGAAGAATTAAAGCAGTTCTGAAGGAAAAAGGGGGTCCAGCCTTTTACTAGCAGTACCTAATAAAGTGGCCGGTGAGTGTGTACATTATATATATCTCCAAAACGGTAACTTTATAGGAGAAGGAAAAAACCTACTGTATTTTTAACGCAAGTCAATGAAGCCAGATATTTAAACAGAGTAATTTCTGGTCATTTCTTTTAGTCCATTCACCATGAAACTTACAAACAATGTGAAGGGCAATAGGTATTTTCAAATTGTGTAAAAAAAAAAAAAAAAAAAAGTAGGTACAAGTTTTTCTTCCAACAACAGCGACATACATATAAAAAGGCTGTCCTTAAACTCGGAACATTACTGTCTGCAAACTGTACACACACACACACACACACACACACACACACACACACACACACGCACACAGGTATTCTGACAGAGCTCCACTCCACAGTGCTTTAATGTCAGAAGCCTCCACAACTGCTCAGTTCTTTAACTGTCGCTGAAGAGGGTTTGTGTCCACGCAGGTTATTTCACAGCTGTGATTAACCAGTAAAGCTGATGCTTTCAGCTGTCATGAGGAAGACATAATTAATAGTAGAGGGGAGGGTGTGTGCAACCCAGGGTAGTAATTATGCATATTTGCCTCCGTGCACCAGAAAAGATGACTGCATGATGTTGCTCCTTCCATCACAGACATCTGGAAGTGCTGCACTAAAATCCCACAGTGCACCACACCTTAAACTCTTCAAAGAAGAGCACGAGTATCGTGCTGCTAATGCCAAGGTCATGGGCTCGAGTCCCAGGGAATAAAATAAAATATACAGTACAGATCATTCATTTCATTTCCAGGCATCTATTTTTCAGCGTCAGAAAATTACAAAGAAGCCTCAACAGTTAATTATAATTAAAAAAAAAAAAAATTGTATAACAAGTGTCCACGCTACCTTTATTACAGCTTCGATTCAGTTTTTCATTTATTTTTCTTTCTCCTTCCTTATACAGGTGGCTTCTTCTCAGAAATATATCCTGAAAACTTAACTTGTACTAAATGGCTGATTTGACTGGAGATTAAATGAATGGTGGTCTCTGTCTGTTCGCCCAATACTGCATGTATCTTTCGGTCACTTTGACAAACAGTTGCCGTCATAAAACCTCCAAAAAGACAAGCAGGAGGGAAAAAAACTCACTCTTCACTTATAATGTACGTTAATGTAAATGTTGTCATTTTTGACTAAGTAGAGCCAAGAGGTTTGTAAATGTTAATGTAATAGATATTAAAAGACATTCAAGGGAAACTGAGTGTGAAATGTGCTGCAGCTCACTCACTCGGAGATATGCACAAAGATGTCAGCACCTCCGTCCGACGGCGTGATGAAGCCGTGCCCTTTAGATCGTGAAAAGCACTTGCACACCCCAGAAAAGACGGGTCCCTCCGAGGCTCGAGCAGTGCTGTGGGGGTAAAACACAGCAGATAAATACATTGTGAGCTTTACTCTTCTGGCTTTCTACAGGGCTGCGTGTTGTAAAGGTCCACCGTGTTAAGAGGTCGAGTGATGCAGAACCCAAACCAGTTTAAAACGGTGTGGCAGCTTTCGCAAAAATCAACAATGAAGAGCTGTTTCTATTCTTCTTCCTCTACAAGGGCTGCACACCATATCATCACTGTCCAACGAAAAACGAGCATATGTATCGGAAACAGTGGTATTGACTACGTGCGCATTAAGGGAGATATAACTTCTACTGTTTTGCTTGACAAAAGATAAAAGGCCTAATCCCATTTCTTCTTCTTATCCCTAAGCCTGGTCTTCGAGTGTCATACTAAACCCTTGGACCTGAGCTACAGGGCAGTGGTTGAGATCTTCCCTCTGAAATG
The DNA here is from genome assembly GCF_015220715.1 of Pygocentrus nattereri. NCBI lineage: Eukaryota > Metazoa > Chordata > Actinopteri > Characiformes > Serrasalmidae > Pygocentrus > Pygocentrus nattereri. Next base: position 39,575,245 of record NC_051224.1, read on the forward strand.
AGACCCTCTAATAAAAGAGCATCACTTCATTAACAGCTACCAGCGCCGATCTGTAGGCGACCCTGCCCGTCTGCAGGGACAGCAGAGGAGGGGAAAGTTCAGCTCCTCACTGCTGGGCTTTAGTTACATTTAGGGATCATACGCCTTCAAAGAGGGGGGCAGTTATTTATTATCACCCCCCCTCATTCTTCAGTGATGTGAAGCTGAAGTCAGAGATTCTCCAGGTTAAAAATTTTCCTATTCCACCTTAAATGGAGCAGCAGTGACATTCTGGCGCTTCAGGTGTCAGAACTGCTGGACTATTTAAGGTAGATCGGGAAAATTCACTCGCTTGCTACCAAGACATTAGCACGCTATTAGCTAATGATAAAAAATAAAAAAAAATCATAATACATTGAAACAATTTTAAACGGAGTATTATAATATATATAATGGTTACTGTAGTTTTTAATGGAGAAAATACTCAAACTTGTGGGTTTCTTCGTTTGCTTGCACAGCTGTCCTGCCAGTTTTTTTTCCTGATAACTCTCCATTTGGAGTGGCTGGAAAACCTCGGCTTGGAGGGTCATGTAGCCCCAACACTTCGCCCCACCCCTAGACGTGATCGCGCAAAACGGAGGGTTAAGGGCTCGGTGGTAGGGGTGAGGGGTGAAACAGGACGGGGCCTAAAAATACTTCTCACTGCAAAAAAGAAATATTTTGATTTTTGATTGTGTGAATTAACTGACTTATTCAGTCTTTGGCTGTTCCGCACTACGTTTAACACGTAGTAAATGGTTTGCAGTGAATAGCAGATGAGTGACTCAAATCATTCTGAATCAAAGGTTCAGCAGAAATAACATCAGTTAGATTAGTTCAGTAATAATAACAGCGGAAAGGTTAACGGACTGCAGACGGTCTTCAGCCCTAAGGCAGGTGTGCATACTCACGCGGAGCAGGTGCGGTTGCGGCGGGTGGGCAACGGGCTGGGGATCAGGTAGCCCCTCATGGGCGAGGGGGAGCGGTCCCTCTGACGGCAGTGGGGCAGACGCAGGGTGCTGGGCGATATCGGAGAGCTGGGGGACAGAGGGGGCGTGGTGGACGGGGCCGTCTGCACAGGGGACGTAGTCTCAGAAGACATGCTGCCCACAGGAAGCCTTCAGCTCTGCCACCGGACACACTGGACACTAAGAAGGGGAGACAAACAGGAGTCTGACGTCCACAGAGACACATCTGTTCATGCTCACCACCCACTCTGACAAACATCTGTCTCGTAGTTCCACTTCATATTGTGCTCCACCACCCCATTCATCACCGGTCAGTTTATAACCACAGAGCCACTGTTGTCCAAATATTATTTGAGCGATAGGTCGAGAGTGTTTCAAAAATAACCCGGACAAAAGTGGCTCTGTGGTCAGAAACTAACTGATGAAGTTTAAGGTGAAAGAGCAAAATAAATAAATAAATAAATAAATAAGCAGGAACAATGTTTTATTGATTTTCTCATGAAAATTATTAGACAATTATTGTTTATTTACTGAATCTAACATACTGTGCAAAAGTTATGGAAACACAAAACCCAAGAACTTCTCCACTGCAGGTTTGACATCACCCGAAAACGACTCGATACACAGAATATAGTAAAAACAACAGCCGACGTCATCTGTACCTTCAGCTCATCAAATGACGAAAACGTTCAGAAATGGCAGCAAATGTTAAAAGAATAAATAAAAACAAAGGAATTTATTACTTTGGAAGACCAGAGAACGTTGCATTTCATGGCATATCTTGCTCCCGACATACTGTAATAATTAAAGTAAGTGTTTTTCCTGTGGTTTGTTGTTTATTGTCAGGTTTTTGACCTAATGTGTCCTCATTTTTGGCTCCAGTACATCACTATCAGCAGGTGACCACTGATGAAGGGCTAGTGGACGGCTGTGCACTAACACATGGGCTACAGTCTCCAACACCAGCAAGGTGGCGCTGCAAGAGAGGGGTTTCTGATAAAGTGGCCAGCCCCTGCCCCTAATACTTAGCCCTCTGTTTTGTGGGCTCACATTTAGGGGTAGGGTGTCTTGATTCTTGCTGAGATAGAGGGGTGGGGTGAAGTGTTTGGGCTACATGGTCCTCAAAACAGAGGTTTTTCCCAGAGTGTGAGAAATGTAACTGCTGCACCATTTAAGGTGGAACGGGAAACTTCAAAACAAGAATCTGGAGAATCTCTGACTTCAGCTTCACATCACTGAAGAATTAGGGGGGGTGATAAATAATTGCACCCCTCTTTGAAGGCGTATGATCCCTAAATGTATCTAAAGCCCAGCAGTGAGGAGCTGAACTTTCCCCTCCTCTGCCGTCCCTGCAGACGGGCAGGGTCGCCTACAGAGCGGCGCTAGTAGCTGTTAATGAAGAGATGCTCTGTTTATTAGAGGGTCTCATTTCAGAGGGAAGATCTCAACCAAGTACGCTGTAACTATTTTCCAAGAGGCACGACTCGAAAACAAGGGGTAGGGGTAAAAATGAGAAACTGGGCGGGGCCAAAGCACTTGCTGGTTAGACACTAAGGGGGTTTGCATGTTAAGCAGCCAGCCAAATGTAGGGTAGTTCAGTTAAGCACTGTCTGAAACTCCTGAGGAACTAATGATACTCTCCTCCAAAACAACCTCACCTGTTTTCAACACACCTTAAACCGCAATCAACGTTTCAACTGACAACACGGTGCAGTTTGTTCTAGATGATTATGTAATAGGTCTTTCCTCTTCCTCAACACAAAACACACCACCACTGTCAGCCGTGGTCTTCAGAGGAGATACAGCCTCTAGTCCGAGACGCCACACTCTCAAAAACCTACAGCGGAATTCCTCGAACGCGAAGCCATTCAGAGCGGCTCTGTTCTAGAGAAGCTTACAGTCTGAAGTTGTTAACAGAGTCAGAACTGTTTATAATAGTGGTGATGGGAACCAGACATGCACCTCTCGAAGGGTGAGGGAGCTTTCTTTCCCAAAGAAAACTTCTACAGTTACAGACTGTAGTCCATCTGTTTCTCTGATACCGTTACCCTGTTCTTCAGTGGACAGGACCCCCATGGACCCTCACAGAGCAGGTGGGTCATTCTCAGCACTGCAGTAACACTGACGTAGTGGTGGTGTGTTAGTGTGTGTTGTGCTGGTCTGAGTGGATCAGACACAGCAGTGCTGCTGGAGTTTTTAAACACCTCAGTGTCGCTGCTGGACTGAGAATAGTCCACCAACCAAAAATATCCAGCCGACAGCGTCCTGTGGGCAGCGTCCTGTGACCCCTGATGAAGGACTAGAGGACGACCAACACAAACTGTGCAGCAGCAGATGAGCTGTCGTCTCTGACTTTACATCTACAAGGTGGACCGACAAGGTAGGAGTGCCTAATAGAGTGGACAGTGAGTGGACACAGTGTTTAAAAACTACAGCAGCACTGCTGTGTCTGATCCACTCACACCAGCACAACACACCACCACTACGTCAGTGCTACTGCAGTGCTGAGAATGACCCACCACCCAAATAGTACCTGCTCTGTGAGGGTCCATGGGGGTCCTGACCACTGAAGAACAGGATTTGCCATGTTGATATACTACAGCAGACTATTTGTAACCTATAGTCCATAACATTCAAAAAAGAGGTAACTGGAGTTATTCAACCAAACCCATGTGGTTTCCCTCTATTTCGCTCCATAAATATCCCCATCTTGATAATATAAATATTTAAAGGCATACAATTACTCTGAGCGTAAATCCATTACTAACGCAAGATCTGGGAAGTACTATTTGACAGCAGAGGCTATTAAAAACAGAGCTGGATGCTACATCAAGCTTTGATTTTCAGCGTCTCCGATTCCTCACCACAATAACACTGAACAGAATCCGTTCTGTCGGCTGCCAGGAGAGGCTTCTGTTTCCTGCAGTAACATTATCGTCCCGCAGGCCGCGGTCAGCTTCGCAGACAGATCCCATTTACAAGAACATCACACTAGCAGGGCATTTGGTTAAGCTGCCACAGAGATGGTATCTCCACCCAACTGGAACAGGCCGGTGCCGCTCCAGGGGGAACGTGGGGGCAGGTGTTAACCGGCCGCCGGCTAATGGGCAGGAGCGGTGAGGCGGTGAATGTTAACACGCCTGGGCCACCGCGGGTCAGCGTCAGCGCTACTCACAGAAGGAAAAGGTAACAAAAGCATAATAATTCACCACCCAGATCCCAACTCACATCCCTGTTACATCACCTGAGCCGTGATGACGCCCACAGATTTAGCAGAGCCAAGATGAGTTTACATCTACAAGGTGGACTGACAAGGTAGGAGGAGTGTCTAACAGAGTGGACAGTGGGTGTTTAAAACTCCAGCAGCACTGATAGGTCTGATCCACTCATACCAGCACAACACCCCACCACCACACCCACCCCCACTCCCCCACCATAGTACCTGCTCTGTGAGGGTCCTGGCCACTAAAAAACAGGGTAAAAGGGGGCTAGCAATGTTAAATACAGATCTCCTTTAAGACATTTTGCTTCAATAAAATCTTAGACTTCTACCATCTCATCACCATTTTTCCAGCACAATAAACTAAAACTATTTTTTTGGCTCAATTTTATGAATAATTTGTGGGCACTGTGGATATGAAGGTGTGTATGTAATATGATATTTCAGTTGGACCCCAAGAACTCACAAAAGCTTTACAGAGCGAGTCCCATGGCCTCTATGCCATGGCAACGCTGGCCTAAAGTCTCCCCCTGGACACCATAGGAGAACGGCTCTCTTTGTACCTTTAGATGGATTACATCATTCACTCCAATTACAGCTTTTCGCTGTCAGGCTCTGCATAAAGGGCTTGCATGCAGTCAGGCCCATAAACAGCAGTAAAAGCCTGGCCTAATTATGCCACAGTCATTGTCCACAGCCTGAGAGAGGCAGGGATGGGCATTTCTCTGCCTCCCCTCTGTCAGACGTGATCTCAGCTGGGTGATGGAGTCAACACTGCTCAAATCAGTTTACTGAGCAAACTGTCCATCACCTACAGGCCTGATCCTATAGTCTAAAACCCAAAAGGTCTTTCACAAGAAAGCTGGAGACAAATAATGGCATGTTTTATGCTTTTGAAACAAATATTGAGAAGTCCAAAATGTTACGAATTAAAAACACAAACTTTCCCCAAATGGAGCTGATTATCACTACAGCAATGGAAACGGTGTGTGTAGAGAGGGATTTAAGGATTTAGCTCAATGTTCTGGTTAAAGCTGCATATGAACATAGTCCTGAACTGTGATACACCTAAGGCTACACTCACATTACAAGCCTCACTGCTCAAATCTGATTTTTTGCTCTAATCCGACGGTTCACACTCATTTAGGTAAGAGATCCAAATCTGTCATTAATGTGATGAACCGGCCTGAACTGACCCTCATGAGCTCCTCCTACTCAGTGATGTCACGTGACTGAATCACTGCATCATCAGCACAAACTAACGAGCAGAACGAGCTTCGCTGAGAAGATCGTTAACTCTGATCAGCTCTCAGCTTCGTTATTAGAGCCAGACGGAGGAGAAAAAGGTGAGACGAGCTGCTTTTCCACCGTTTACAGGCTTTAACGTCTGTTCGGCGCTGCTGCCATGGTAACGCTGAATGATGGCGCAGCTCAGTGGAAAAAAGCGCATGAATTCCGATCTGAGGGTCACATTACGGTCACATGACCACGCACCCGATCTAGGACCACATATGAAAGTGGCTCAGGTCGGATATGAAAAGATCACATTTGTGTCCACACAGCCCTGAAAACATCAGATCTGAGTCACATTAGGGCCAAAAAATCGAATTTATGCCACTTCGACTGGTAATGTGAACGTAGCCTAGACTGGTCTTCATTAAATTTAGGCAAAATTCACGTCTGCTGGTTCTAGTGAACGCCCTGATTTGTCCAAACACAACCCAAAAAATTCTGTGATGGGTCGGAAAGCTCAGAGCACACAAAACATTTAATGACATCTCAAAATCTGCAAAAACACATACAAACGACTTTCTCAAACGGTTAAGCCCCAAAATATCATGGCTCCAGATTTCCACTTGAAAGACACCTGGAGTTTTAAGCATATGAGGTCGGCTCAGTGTTTACGTTGGGGGGTTGGGGGTTTTAGTTGCGTGTCAAGCTGACCTCTGCCGTCACTGGAGACCGGCAGGGTCACCTATGCAGTAGTAGTCTGTTAATGAAGTGATGTTCTTGTCCTATTTTGTATGGAATATTTTATCCACTACCCCTTGTAAATCCGTTCCAAGAGGCAAGGTGACACTCGAAAACAAGGGGTAGGGGTAAAAATAAGCAATAGGACTGGGCCCTTAGTGTACAGTGAAAAAACTTCCCAAAGTATTGTGATCTTACACCATACAACCACTTTTATGGTACAAAAAAAAAAAAAAATTGGCTGTGAAAATGGGCAGACGACATTCCTGTAGGAATAGGAGAACATGACTACAATCATATTTCGCTGGAACCTGTTTTACTCTATTAAATACCCATGTTACATTTCGCCAGTCATTAGGTTGTGCCCAGCTCTCCCTCAGCAGTAGTAGGCTATTTTGAACTCAATCTCCCAAACAGCTTTCAAACTATGTCCAGCCTTGCCAAGCAGTGGACACAACACCTCCTTCTAATCAGGGCTGTCAACACAGTGGCTGTTCCACATAGCGCCAAATTCATCCCTCTTGCCCTGGAAATGCTCAGATATGAAGGTGGAAAGGGATTAATATGATAATCATGATAATCTGGTCAAATATTCTGAAGGTCCATCTCACAAACTCAATTCACTGCTAATCCAAGTGAGACCTGAACAGCCCCAAGGGTGGCATTTAGACCCCTGGGGAAAGGGCAGCTACCGCCACCATGGAATTTTCCACTCCCCATCACCTCCAATAGCAGTTTGCGGCTGAAAAGTCTGCCTACATAAGCAAATAATTCTGCCAGCTTGGCGAGTCCTAGCCCATCACAATAGGAGCACTAAATCACAATGCAATCAGCAGTGCAAACAGAGGGGCTCTGCCACACTCCATGAGCTGCAAGGTAGCAGGAACAATGAGGCAGCTAGACAAAACACAGGCCTGAAAATCTAAGAAAAAAACAGAGGAGGTGATTTTCATGGCACGTATCTCACCACAGTCACCACAGAACACTTCTTCATGACCACAGCTCACAAAACGTCTTCACACATATGAGCAATGGTGGCTGATCTTCCGGTCGAACAAGCTGAGGGCACTCTGGTCCTAATATAGTGTGATGGCAGCACAGAGCACAACAGGAAATGGTTTTACCTCCCATCCCTTCCTCCTTCGACAGAACAATGCACAGAGAGCAATAGGAGCGCTCAAGAACGGTAGGTTCCATCGATAGGCAGGGTTAGATGTAGGAACACATGCAGGCCCGTCACAATTTCTTGACTGAACTTGATTAATTAAAGTAATCTATTGAAATATCCAGAAAAAAAAAAAAAAAAAGTTAATTAAAAAAACAAAACAAAACAAAAAAACCCCACAAAAATCAGAGCCCACTATTCCATACTGTCATATATAGGCAGAAACTAAAGCTGGGCCTCCTAACAACCACCTGGAAGACCTGGTAGACACCAAAACTGCCCTCACTAGATAAATAGCAGTTAAAGCTTTCATCCCCTTCACACCTGAAAACATCCACAGGTGTTTCTGTCCATCCTTCCACTGTGAGATGCCCACTCAGCGCTGTGGGTCTGAAAGGACGTGTAGCTGATCAAGAAGAACCTCACTGAGAAAAGGAGACGGACACATCAAACAGAGAAGCTGAACGATGGACTGACCACCCCAGAGTCCAGACCTCAGCACCACTGAATGGGTTTGATTCAGAAAATCATCAACCAGCTTCTCAGACTGAACTTTGGAGGCGTGTCTGCAGGTTCTCTGAGGAGCAGAAAGTGAGGATCCTGAGAAGAACGGAAGCTGGAATGAAGGGAAAGAGAGACTCGCTGAACACCTGAAAATATGATATTAAATTGAGTTTGTTGAGGATATTCTGCTAAATGAGTTTTTACCTGGCACTGAAAAATGAAGAATAACTAAATGAAGGAAACACTTTTGCTCTTTCAGTTTTAAAAATAAAATATTTAGTAAAAAGCATTTTACAAAGTCAGGACTGTAGGTTAGCCTTGTTTTTGTCACGTTTTCAGACAAATTCAGAGCAATTTTTACTGAAAATATGTGAAAACAAACCACACCTGCACACACAGAACATATTGACGGAGGCTGTAGATGCTCTGTAGAGCGGTAGTTTTGTAGCTACATGACCGATTGTTATTTTAGCCACCAAACCAGGTTGAGATTAAATCTCCAGATGCCTTTCACCCACATCTGCTTTGTTTTAGTGCCCTGTAACTCCTCCTGCACTCGCTCTACCCTCTTCAGGCCTGTCCCCCGAGGTGCTGCTGTTTCTAGAAAGTCTGATGAAACACTTGTGCTTCTGGTTTACATGCTTGAAGCCTGATTCTGCAGATTGAAGCAGCCTGAAAGAATGCAGAGTGTTATGAATTGTTATTTACTCTGATGATTATAATTGACCAGCACTAAAGTTTTTAATTTGGCTCTTGACTTTTCTAGAGATGATGTTAATGCGCATCATTGCTTGTGTAGTCGTGCCGTCACATACAATAGTGAGTATACCAGTAATCTACTAGTTAATTTGCCAATTAATTGCCTAGTAAGGCCAATTATAATGAACTTAACCTCTTAGGGTCGTGGGTGTTTTTTGGTTTTTCCATCTGAATACAACTTATTCACTTTTCAGCTCAGAACAGAAGTGACAGACAAACTTCAGCAACTACATTTATTTATTGTTTCTACTCTTTACCTTTATTTTTAATTTTATTTGATTATTCAGGAGCCTCACTTTCAGCTCCTCAGAGAACCTGCAGACACGCCTCCAAAGCTCAGTCTGAGAAGCTGGTTGATGATTTTCTGAATCAAACCCATTCAGTGGTGCTGAGGTCTGGACTCTGGGGCGGTCAGTCCATCGTTCAGCTTCTTTGTTTGATGTGTCCGTCTCCTTTTCTCAGTGAGGTTCTTCTTGATCAGCTACACGTCCTTTCAGACCCACAGCGCTGAGTGGTCTTCTCACAGTGGAAGGATGGACGGAAACACCTGTGGATGTTTTCGGATCTGAAGCAGCTTGATCTTCTCCTCCCTCTCAGAGATCAAAGCTTTAAGGGTTGTTTATCTGGTGGGGCAGTTTTAGGGTCTAGCAGGTCTTCCAGGTGGTTGTAATTTCTCTGTAGCATTAACTCAATTTTTGAACTCCAGATTTTTACGTAAACTACTTGGCCATTTTGACTGTTTTCTCTGACTTTGCACAGTATTTAAAGTACGTACTCCTATATTATTATATACACTCACCGGCCACTTTATTAGGTACATCTTGCTAGTAAAAGGCTGGACCCCCTTTTGCCTTCAGAACTGCTTTAATTCTCCATGGCAGACTTTCAACAAGGTGTTGGAAACGTTCCTCAGAGATTCTGGTTGGTTATTTGAGTTCCTGCTGCCTTTCTATCATCTGGAACCAGTCTGCCCATTCTCCTCTGACCTCTCACATCAACAAGGCATTTTCGTCCACACAACTGACCGCTCACTGGATATTTCCTCTTTTTCGGACCGTTCTCTGTAAACCCTAGAGATGGTTGTGTGTGAAAATCCCAGCAGATCAGCAGTTTCTGAAATACTCAGACCAGCCCGTCTGGCACCAACAACCACGCCACGTTCAAAGCCCCTTAAATCCCCTTTCTTCCCCGTTCTGATGCTCGGTCTGCACTTCAGCAAGTCGTCTTGACCACCTCTACAGGCCTGAATGCAGTGAGTTGCGGCCGTGTGATTGGCTGATTAGCTAATTGTGTTAACAAGCAACTGAACGGAACCTAACAAAGTGGCCGGTGAGTGTAATATACTATCTATATCTGTTTGGGACATGTTATAATCACACACTTGCTTAAAAACAAGGGTTCTTCAGTAAAGAAAATGGTTCTATATAGAGCCATGAACACCCAAAGAATCCTTTGCATTGTTTAAAGGTTCTCAGCATCATGAAAAGGTTCCTCAGATTGATGGGGAATGTGCTGGATATGGTTCTATATAGAACCTTTTTGAAAAAGGGTTCCATATAGCATCAAAAGAGGGCTCATCTACTGTTACAATGTCATGGTTGTCACAATAGAAGAACCATTTCATGACGCAAAGAACCCTTTAATCAAGCAACAGATTCGAGTGTTCATGCATCTATAAAGGAACCATTTACCTTCCTATAGAAACCTTCAAGAACCACCGTCTTTAAGTGTGTTAATACGATGTTTACACACAAATGCGTGTGTTTGTTGAGGGAAGGTGGGGTTTCCTATGAGAAAGACATGGGATATCCCAGAGGACCCATGCAGGAGAGCAGGAACAGGGACAGAAGCTTTGCAGTTAATTGCGGTTAATAAGCAGGGAGAAAATGAGGATGGAAAGCCGAGGGAGCGGAATTGGAGCTCTATATGAGCTCTGAGCTCGCAGGCAACAGCACAGCTGTCAACAAGGACACAGCAGAGAGGACGATGCGCTGTGATAAACAGAACAGGGACATTAAATATGCCCAAAGCGTTTACTACCAACACACACAGTGCATTTCAGTAGTTTTGGTGCAGAAGCACTGCTGGAAAACCTCAGCTGCTGCAGAGATTGCTGGTTGGAGCTGGACGATGGACAGATGTTGATTTGCCTTTGTTCATGTCAGGAGAACAGAAAACACCTGAACAGATGGAGGACACAAAGGGGGAAAACCAAAATAATGAGGTCTGCACTGGCCAGCACAGGTAACCTCCGTGAGGGGTGGACGATATGACAATATATTATCATTGTAATGAAAAATTATATGATAAACTGTTATATGATATATACATTATAAACTGTTCCAAATATATGCTGTTAGGAAATAAAGGGCCAAAGATTCGGAATGTACTCTTCACATCATTAAGATTAACATCAACTGACCCTTATTAGTTCTGTAACAGGAAAATCTCACCTCCGCATTTAACCCATCCGTGCAGTGACCCCCCACACACACACACACTAGGGGGCAGTAAGCACACTTGCCCGGTGCGGTGGGCAGCCCTATCCACAGCGCCACTCTTGGTTCACTGAAGCATTAAGAGGACCTTTCACTGGAACTAAGGGGCCGAGCCCAACTCCTGATAAACAACCCCACACCATGATCCCCCCTCCACCAAACTTTACACTCGGCACAATGCAGTCAGACAAGTACCGTCTCCTGGCAACCGCCAAACCCAGACTCATCCATCAGATTGCCAGATGGAGAAGCGCTATTGGTCACTCCAGAGAACACGTCTCCACTGCTCTAGAGTCCAGTGGCGGCGCTTTACTCCACTGCATTCCACGCTTTGCATTGCTCTTGGTGATGTAAGGCTTGGATGCAGCTGCTCGGCCATGGAAACCCATTCCATGAAGCTCTCTACGCTGTTCTTGAGCTGATCTGAAGGCCACATTAAGTTTGGAGGTCTGTAGTGATGGACTCTGCAGAAAGTTGGTGACCTCTGCGCACTATGCCCCTCAGCATCCGCTGACCGCTTTTTTTCATTTTACGTGGCCGACCACTTCGTGGCTGAGCTGTTGTCGTTCCCAATCGCTTCCACTTTGTTATAATCCCACTGACAGTGGACTGTGGAATATTTAGTAGTGAGGAAATTTCACGACTGGACTTGCTGCACAGGTGGCGTCCGATCACGGCACCACGCTGGAATTCACTGAGCTCCTGAGAGCGACCGATTCTTTCACTAATGTCTGTAGAAGCAGTCTGCAGGCCGAGGGGCTCGGCTTTATACACCTGTGGCTGTTGAAGTGACTGGATCACCTGAATTCAGTGATCTGGATGGGTGACAATACTTTTTCTTTCATTCTCTGAAAATGAAGCTGCTTGACTCTTCATGCATCACGCGATTGGCTATTTGTCATGTACGCTCGATTTCACGTACACAAGGATTGAACTTGGCTTTGTAATCCTGAGATATCCATTTCCATTTGTTAGATTCTTTGCAGGCGAAGCTCATAAGTAAGCCTGGTCCGAGTTGAACCAGCTTTGTGAGACAGGCCCTTGGTGACCCTTGTATCTTTTTATTAGGTCTTGCCTGGCTCAGCCTGTTAAACGAGCACTCAGATTTGATCTGCTTATGCCTGGAGCAGCAGTGCTGCTGCTGCGCGTTTGCCTGAGGGTACTTTAACATTGCGAGAACACCTCTAGCATTCATTCAGCTCCTTTCAGCTGGCTTGTATAATGAAACAGCTCTCTGAGCCGAGTCACAGGTGGCCTTGCACCTTCCAGTTGCAGGTTCTGGCACGGTGTGCATGACTCTGCATGGAGCTGAGGTGTATGCTGTCGGCCCTCGGAGACCTCTGGTGTTTATTGTTTACCGTGTGCGGTGTTGTTTACCCAGCGCTGCTCGGTTTGGACTCCTTATCACTGCAGTTATGCAGGTCCATTTAGCTCAGCGTCTCTGTGGACGACAGCAGGTACGTTTTATCAAGTAACGATTTTACACTGTGCTGCTCGGGTGCGAGTGCAGTATTGAGCACAGGGTGAGTATATATGGCAAAAATATGATAGTGTAGCATTTTGGAGACATATTTAGATGCACATAGTACTTTGTTGTTCTGAGGGTTGATATTTTGGAAAACGAAATGCACCAGTAGTGCCACGTTTTTTAAAAATGCTGTGAGGAGCAGTTCTAATTAGGGCTGGAACGATTTAGTGAATTGTGATTTTTCTGACCATTATGGTTCCTGCAATTTAAATTACTGTTATTTTCTGTAAATTAAAGTCTAGGCCTGTTATTTTGGAACAAGTGCAGAATATCCAGTTGATTGGCTCGAGCACTAAATTTAGAGTGCCAGACCTCCGGTTGTAGTAGCTGTTGTGTACGCAGCATGTTTGCTTTTAATTGGTCTAACTCGTCTGTCGTCTATTCACAATTCATGTTAGTGTGTAAAACATCCCTACTCAGAATTTAAGGCAAAATAGTTGATACTATAGACTGTAGTTTAAATTGCAATTTCAATGTAAAATAAGTTTTTCTGATAAAATAAGGGTCTCTGATCTTTAAAGGTCCCATATCTTACCAATACCCCCCCCCCCCAATAATAATAAAATAATAATAAAAGATAATAAAAGCCTCTTGACTTGAACTTCACCCTCCTTTGCCATCACATGCTCTTTATTAGAGGCTCCCATTTCGTAGGGCAAGATTTCAACCACTACCCCCTGTAATGAGATGAGGCCTGTTTCTCTAGAATGGAGCTTTTCACACCAAACCACTCTGAATGACTGATTACATCTTGCTGACTTGTCTGAAGTTACTACACACGCTGTACAGATCAGTTAAGACTGTTTACCCTGTCTCCAAGTGCCTGCTGGGTCCACGCCTCGCGCCACCGCCACACTGGTCTACAACTGGCAACCAGATATGCTCACAGTAAATATAATCACTTCCAGTATTGTTTGCTCAACAAATGTTTCATACTAGTTGAACACACAGGCACTACTGGCAGCATAATAACGCAAAGACTGACTGTCTCCATCCCACACCGAGTTCAAGAACAGACCCGCTTGCACGTCCCCTTTACAGTAAACCTCAACATCACCATGACCACTACAAAAAGAGGACACTTCCTGCACCCGTCACGATTATGACCTGACCGATATGACAATCTGTCTAACCTCTTACCAAGTCAGGCCCATTTGGTCACACACTTCCCTAACCTAAGCCCCATTAGTTTGCACTGAAGTCCCTGTAGTTACTGAATAATAAGACTGGGTATGTAATAAGCCTGGCATATTAAGGGGTCAAAGAAAATAAATATTCAGATTTTATTTTTGCCCCAGACACGCAAACGAAAAGCGACAGTCTTACTACGGACTGCATGATAAATAAGTTTTATTATTTACGTTAGGTTTCCTTTCATATATGAACACACAGTTAAAGGGCTGCAGATCAAATTACCTCACAGGTGCAGCACCACAGTCACATAATTAGACTGGCGGGAACGTAGAGACTGAGGAACACACACACTTGTGCACGGCTCGACGACTAGCACGATGACTATTCACTCTCAGGTGTTGTGTGTAAAGTGCACAGACTGTATGAAGCAGTTATGGGTTTGGATTCTTCAGGCTGCTTTTACAAAATGTATATTTACACTGTTATAAAAAAAACTTTGTTTACCCTGTTCTTCAGTGGTCAGGACCCCCATGGACCCTCACAGAGCAGGTACTGTTTGGGTGGTGGATCATTCTCAGCGCTGCAGTGACACTGACGTGATGGTGGTGTGTTAGTGTGTGTTGTGCTGGTCTGAGTGGATCAGACACAGCAGTGCTGCTGGAGTTTTTAAACACCTCAGTGTCGCTGCTGGACTGAGAACAGTCCACCAACCAAAAACATCCAGCCAACAGCGTCCTGTGGGCAGCGTCCTGTGGGCAGCGTCCTGTGGGCAGCGTCCTGTGACCACTGATGAGGGACTAGAGGATGACCAACACAAACTGTGCAGCAGCAGATGAGCTGTCGTCTCTGACTTTACATCTACAAGGTGGACTGACAAGGTAGGAGTGTCTAATAGAGTGGACAGTGAGTGGACACAGCGTTTTAAAAACTCCAGCAGCACTGCTGTGTCTGATCCACTCAGACCAGCGCAACACACACTAACACACCACCACCACGTCAGTGTTACTGCAGTGCTGAGAATGACCCACCACCCAAATAGTACCTGTGGGGGTCCATGGGGGTCCTGACCACTGAAGAACAGGGTAACAGAGTATCAGAGAAACAGATGGACTACAGTCTGTAACTGTAGAACTACAGAGTGCAGCTATACAGTAAGTGGAGCTGATAAAGTGGACAGTGAGCATAGAAACGAGGAGGTGGTCATGATGTTATGCCTGACCGGGGTAAATTTCAAATGGTTCCATTGACTTACATTAAAAGTGAAGTAGGTTTTTTCCTTCTCCTGTAAAGTTACCATGTGGAGATACAAGATTTTGTTCCAACAACAGCAAAATATAAGCCTTACTGAATTAACAAGCATGGGGGAAGGGGATATAGAGCAACCCTGTGGGATCTGAACGGGTGGGGACCGATTCTGAAATGTCAGAGTCACGCTGACACGGTTAGGTAACAGGTCACGGAAAACTTTCCACACGGCCTTCAGACAAAGAGCATTTGGAGGAAGAGCAGCCAGGCTGGAGGCCAGGTAATCCCAGCTGATGGCCAGAAGCAGGAAACACATAATAAGAACTGGCACGGCCACTTTCCCCTGAGAGCGCTGGAGGGTTTCAGCAGCTCGGCAGGGGGCCTGCACTAACCCTAAGGTGGAAGTGTGGCTGATGAGATGAAATAAAAAAGGAGGAAATATCCCTCTGCTGCCTCGTTAGGAAGCTGCTGCCTTCAAGGCAAAGTGATGGATCTGAGCTCAGCATAGAGTCCACACTGGTCGTCAAAATAACAACATAAACAAAAGCCTGCTGACTGGGGAGGGGATAGAAAGTAGCTAACTAGATAGTGAGATAACAGAAGAACCGTAATTTCTTCCTGTCACCATTTTAAATGAAACAGCAGAAGCCGTATCGCCCCCTACGCTTCCTGTAGTGTATTACAGTCTGTCAGAGCGACTGTGTGGATCATATGAACATGATAGAGCTTTTTAAATGAAACAGTAGAAGCCGTATCGCCCCCTACGCTTCCTGTAGTGTATTACAGTCTGTCAGAGCGACTGTGTGGATCATATGAACATTATAGAGCTTTTTAAATGAAACAGTAGAAGCCGTATCGCCCCCTACGCTTCCTGTAGTGTATTACAGTCTGTCAGAGCGACTGTGTGGATCATATGAACATTATAGAGCTTTTTAAATGAAACAGTAGAAGCCGTATCGCCCCCTACGCTTCCTGTAGTGTATTACAGTCTGTCAGAGCGACTGTGTGGATCATATGAACATTATAGAGCTTTTTAAATGAAACAGTAGAAGCCGTATCGCCCCCTACGCTTCCTGTAGTGTATTACAGTCTGTCAGAGCGACTGTGTGGATCATATGAACATTATAGAGCTTTTTAAATGAAACAGTAGAAGCCGTATCGCCCCCTACGCTTCCTGTAGTGTATTACAGTCTGTCAGAGCGACTGTGTGGATCATATGAACATTATAGAGCTTTTTAAATGAAACAGTAGAAGCCGTATCGCCCCCTACGCTTCCTGTAGTGTATTACAGTCTGTCAGAGCGACTGTGTGGATCATATGAACATTATAGAGCTTTTAAATGAAACAGTAGAAGCCGTATCGCCCCCTACGCTTCCTGTAGTGTATTACAGTCTGTCAGAGCGACTGTGTGGATCATATGAACATTATAGAGCTTTTTAAATGAAACAGTAGAAGCCGTGTCGCCCCCTACGCTTCCTGTAGTGTATTACAGTCTGTCAGAGCGACTGTGTGGATCATATGAACATTATAGAGCTTTTTAAATGAAACAGTAGAAGCCGTATCGCCCCCTACGCTTCCTGTAGTGTATTACAGTCTGTCAGAGCGACTGTGTGGATCATATGAACATTATAGAGCTTTTTAAATGAAACAGTAGAAGCCGTATCGCCCCCTACGCTTCCTGTAGTGTATTACAGTCTGTCAGAGCGACTGTGTGGATCATATGAACATTATAGAGCTTTTTAAATGAAACAGTAGAAGCCGTATCGCCCCCTACGCTTCCTGTAGTGTATTACAGTCTGTCAGAGCGACTGTGTGGATCATATGAACATTATAGAGCTTTTTAAATGAAACAGTAGAAGCCGTATCGCCCCCTACGCTTCCTGTAGTGTATTACAGTCTGTCAGAGCGACTGTGTGGATCATATGAACATTATAGAGCTTTTTAAATGAAACAGTAGAAGCCGTATCGCCCCCTACGCTTCCTGTAGTGTATTACAGTCTGTCAGAGCGACTGTGTGGATCATATGAACATTATAGAGCTTTTTAAATGAAACAGTAGAAGCCGTATCGCCCCCTACGCTTCCTGTAGTGTATTACAGTCTGTCAGAGCGACTGTGTGGATCATATGAACATTATAGAGCTTTTTAAATGAAACAGTAGAAGCCGTATCGCCCCCTACGCTTCCTGTAGTGTATTACAGTCTGTCAGAGCGACTGTGTGGATCATATGAACATTATAGAGCTTTTTAAATGAAACAGTAGAAGCCGTATCGCCCCCTACGCTTCCTGTAGTGTATTACAGTCTGTCAGAGCGACTGTGTGGATCATATGAACATTATAGAGCTTTTTAAATGAAACAGTAGAAGCCGTATCGCCCCCTACGCTTCCTGTAGTGTATTACAGTCTGTCAGAGCGACTGTGTGGATCATATGAACATTATAGAGCTTTTTAAATGAAACAGTAGAAGCCGTATCGCCCCCTACGCTTCCTGTAGTGTATTACAGTCTGTCAGAGCGACTGTGTGGATCATATGAACATTATAGAGCTTTTTAAATGAAACAGTAGAAGCCGTATCGCCCCCTACGCTTCCTGTAGTGTATTACAGTCTGTCAGAGCGACTGTGTGGATCATATGAACATTATAGAGCTTTTTAAATGAAACAGTAGAAGCCGTATCGCCCCCTACGCTTCCTGTAGTGTATTACAGTCTGTCAGAGCGACTGTGTGGATCATATGAACATTATAGAGTGCTTCCAGTATCCACAACCATTATAACTAATCGACCATGTAGCATGATTTGAAAATGTGTTTCATAGTTTTGAATCAATGCAAATCAAAACAGAGCACAGTTTAACACATTACAGGCAGACCTACGTTCTATGTTCTAGTCTGAGTAAAGACCGAGACGTTCTTGTTTTGTTTTTCCTCTGCATCTTTTAATCTTATTTGAAATTAAGGATGTAAACTAATAAATATATTAGTTGCACTCACTACTGTGTTTCTCCTACAGTGGCTTTCCGGAAGTGTTTCTGCTGTTCCAGCTTTTGTTACAAATACAGACCAAATGAGAATGTGGTGTAAACGCAAGGAAGAACGCAGGAATACAAGATCCACTGCTCGCACCAACAGAGAAAGGAAAATCTTAATTATTGGACATAAAAGCAAAGTTTTCTAGCCAACCCTGGAACACAGGACTGTAATTCCCAAACCAAACATTCTAATAACAACACACACAAAAAGGTACCGCCACCATGTGAGTGGACCGTACTGTTCAAAAGTAAAAACATCTTTCATTTCCTTCATTTTTCAGAACTGACAATAAAGGTTTTTATCAGGAGATCATTTTGAACAGATAATAATCCACTTGAATAACTCAGAACACAATTAAAAACCACTGAGAAAATGTGACTCCTAACAACCACCTAACAACCACCTGGAAGAGCTGGCAGACCCCAAAACTGCCCCCATCAGATAAACAGCGCGTAAAGCTTTGATCTCTGAGAGAGAGGAGAAGATCAAGCTGCTTCAGATCTGAAAACATCCACAGGGGTTTCTGTCCATCCTTCCGCTGTGAGAAGACCACTCAGCGCTGTGGGTCTGAAAGGACGTGTAGCTGATCAAGAAGAACATCACGGAGAAAAGGAGACGGACACATCGAACAAAGAAGCTGGACGATGGCCTGACCGCCCCAGAGTCCAGACCTCAACACCACTGAATGGGTTTGATTCAGAAAATCATCAACCAGCTTCTCAGACTGAGCTTTGGAGGCGTGTCTGCAGGTTCTCTGAGGAGCTGAAAGTGAGGCTCCTGAGAAGAACGGAAGGTAAAGAACGGAGACATATTACAGACACTGTATTCTAATTATATGTTGGAATATAATGAACAACACAAGATACATCTTCATCCTAGCAGCACCTTGAAGTGCTTGGGAGGCTTATCAGTGGAGATCCTTGCGAATATAGACTTAAAGCTGTAGATCAAAGACGTATCAAATATGAAACAATACACCACGTCTCAGGGGAACCAAGCCTGCCCTATTCAAACACCTTATTCCGACTTATTCTGTTCTAAGAGGTTCTCCTCAAGCCAGGTGACTCTTGTGTTCCAAGAAGAGCCTTTGAACATTCTGCATTTACATTTCAATGCTGGTCTTTGAACAGCCAAAACTACACCGTCCTCTCAGCATAATTCCTGTATCTTTTATTTCATGACTCTTTCTGCATCAGCTGTTGGATCTTCTCAGGATCTTCTCTTCTTGTAGCTGAGCCTGCAGGACTGTGCTGCTTAAGAAAGATAGAAAGATGGTTCTTCGAGGGTTCTTCAGTATAGAAAATGGTCATTTATACAACGATAAACACTCAAAGAACCCTTTGCATAATTAGAGGGCTCTCTGCATGATGAAAGGGTTCTTCAGATTGACTGAGTGTGTGCTGTAGATGATTCTCTATAGAACCCTGAAAAAGGGTTCTATATGGCACCAAAAGGGTTCTTCTATTACTAAAAGCTTGACATCTTAACAGTAGAAGAACCTTTTTTCACAAAGTTCTATATAGATTCTATATAGAACCACCCTCCATCAATCTGAAGAACCCTTTCATGACGCAAAGAACCATTTAATTCCACCGACTTTCACACCTTTTCTGCGTAATCCAGTCTACGGAACGTAAACAAAGTTATGCAGAGCGGTTTGATGTGAAATGGTGAATTTCAGAGAAACATTCAGGTCAGATTTCCTCACGGTGGAGACGGGAACCAGGGACTGTAACCTCTACAGTGCAATTACAGCCACTTTAGCTGTTCTCCAATATGACTAGTGAGCCTACATGCATCTTCTGAATTATCATATATACTCTTAATGATGCTGCAATAGTGATAAATGTGAAAAAAATGAAATTTGAGGACTGTGCCTTGCACGTACGCCCTGCATGCATCACTCCACCATTAATATGTTTTAAAACACGTTTTCCGCCAAAACTTTATCATAAAATCATCATAAAACAACGTCTCAGGCATCAGGCAGCATATACATTAACGTTTTCATGTAATTGATTCCAGTGAGGTGAATTTTACATGCACTAAACTCTTCAGACGTCTGGTTCCCATCACCACCACAGTGAACCGTTCTGACTCTAGAACAGAGCATTTTCACACCAAACCACTAAGTGACTGTTTTCATCTTAGCGACTATATTATGCAGATTTTTTTTAATGGGTGGACCATCCCTTTTAACAACCACCAGTTGTTTACCAAGTCTCAGACGTGTCACTGCCCAACACAGCGCGGATGACCCTTTACCTAACAGACTGTACCGTGGCTCGTCTGGCAGGAGTGAAGGGAGATCAGGACACTGAAAGCGCACATGGTGTTACGCGACCGCGGTTTCAAACTGTTTGCCCAAATTATTTCTGGGACACATGACTCCAGATATTACAACTACGGAGTTACGTAACTGACCCTGACCTTAGGATTTGGTCACCTGTAACAGAATCCTGCACCACAGAGCCAAAACGTTGGATTTGAAGCTGATGTTGCTGATTTAAAAACAAAAAATCATTAACTAATTGATTTAGAAGAGGAAAAAGGAGCGAGAGACGGCAGATTTAAAACAAAAGCTACAAAATGTAGTTATTCACACCTCAAACACGGCTCCGAATCTTACGTCATGCACAAAAGGGCATATCATGTAACTTATATCACAATACCGACATCGCAGAAGGCTGCAATATGCAAATGAGCCCTGTAACCAATCGTGTGTTGCTTACTGTGTGCTGTGAGCATCCTGACCAATCAGAGCTGCGAGCCTGATGGTAAATAAGACATTCAAACTGATGATTACATTTTTTTTTTTTTTATTAAAAGCGAATAATTGGCTTTTTTGCATAAATATGTTTATTTTCATTTAAACAAATAAATATTATTATTATAAAAGCACATGTTCATGGTTTTCTGGGGTCCCACCAGCTGACTTAAACTGACCCAGCCAAACCACGAGTGAATGACCATCTCTTCAGTATCTGTGAAAGAGCTGCTGACCTCCGCACTGCACCATGAAGGACACGCGGGGTCTTATTTATGGGGCAATTAGCTGCCCACTCCCCAAAGACAATGAAGGAGAGAAACAGAGAGAGAGAGAAAGAGAAAAAGAGAGAGAGAAAAAGAGAGAGAAGGAAAAAGAGAAGGAACAAAGAGAGAGAGAGAGAGAGAGAGAGAGAGAGAGAGAGAGAGAGAGAGAGAGAGAGAGAGAGAGAGAGAGAGAGAGAGAGAGAGAGAGAGAGAAAGAAAGAAAGAAAGAGAGAAAGATAGAAAGACAGAGAGACAGAGAGAGAGAGAGAGAGAGAGAGAGAGAGAGAGAGAGAGAGAAAAAGAAAGAAAGACAGAGAGAGAGAGAGAGAGAGAGAGAGAGAGAGAGAGAGAGAGAGAGAGAGAGAGAGAGAGAGAGAGAGAGAGAGAGAGAGAGAAGTCTTGAGAAGACAAAAATGCCTAAATGAACTTTATTCTGATGCTGTAAAATATACTGACATAAAGACGGTGCAGTGGAACAGTGTGATGAGCCACGCATTCATTAAGCTATTAATACTAAAAGAAGGTATTCGGGCACAAAAATGCACTTAATCTCATCTCTAACCACGTCACACGTCACCGAACATTCAGCGTGATTTTAATACAACATGCAGCAACATAACCGCAATTCTGTATCGCGTCCATGTTCCGAGCATAAACATTAGAACGTGTCCGCTTGGCTTGGAAAGCATGTGGGCTATAGGTTCCGTGTCAGTCAGGAACCAGAAAAAAAGCAAAGAAGAGGCAGCGTCTCGTATGTAAACAATGTGGGTGTAACGCGACCCCTCAGCAGAGCGCAGGCCAAAGAATTCACCCTAAATTTCACTGCCCGGGCTCAGCTGGTCGCACACTCCAAGCCTTCAGAGAAGACAGGGAAACAAGCCAAAGCCTTTCCCACCAGTTCATACGTGTTGCAGAACATCTGGGAAACATTATCTGGATTTGACACGGCTGGGACTAAAAAACTCAATCAGAACCCACCGCATGTTCACGCGCTCGCTAAAAACCACAGCCTAACAAAAGCAGAAGAAAGCACTAATCTTTTAAGACTTAGGCCCAGTCCCACTTCAGCCCTCGCCCCCACCACTGAGCCCTCAGCCCTCTGTTTCACGAGTTCATGTCTAGGGGTGGGCGTCCCGATTCTTGTTGAGACAGAGGGGTGGGGCGAAGTGTTGGGGCTACACGACCCTCCAAACGGAGGTTTTTCAGAGACTCCAAACAGAGAGAGATGAGAAATAAAGAAAAACCGGCGAGACGGAGAACAAGAGACCAGAGAAACCCACAAATGTGAGAATTTTCTCTGCCAAAATAAAATCACAATAATCATTAGATTTTCTTAGTTTAGTGTCGTTTCAGTTTATTATGGACATTTTTCTTCATCACAAGCATAAAAACTCACTAACAGCACGCTGATGTCTCAGTAGCAGGCGAGCTAACTTTGCCATTCCACCTTAAATAGTCCAGCTGTTCTGACACCAGAAGCGCCAGAATGTAACTGCTGCTCCATTTAAGGTGGAACGGGAAAATCTGAACAAGAATCTGGAGAATCTCTGACTTCAGCTTCACATCACTGAAGAATTAGGGGGGGGTGATAATAAATAACTGCCCCCCTCTTTGAAGGTGTCTGATCCCTAAATGTAACTAAAGCCCAGCAGTGAGGAGCTGAACTTTCCCCTCCTCTGCTGTCCCTGCAGACGGGCAGGGTCGCCTACAGAGCGGCGCTAGTAGCTGTTAATGAAGTGATGCTCTGTTTATTTGAGGGTCTCATTTCAGAGGAAAGATCTCAACCACTGCCCTGTAGCTCAGGTCCAAGAGGCAACACTCGAAAACAAGGGGTGGGGGTAAAAATGAGAAATGGGACTGGGCCTTAATTACCCTAAGACTAAATGAAAATATCTTGGACCACTTGTAGCTGATCTCAAGCCCTTGCTCCCTTTTCCTGAGCAGTGTTCTTCTCAGAAGCTGCCTCATAGTAAAAAACCAGACACACCATTAAAGGATCTCCATTCAGAAATCAATAATGAGAGCAGGCTGGTGGCTCTGAGTGAAGCTCTATTAACAGCTCAGCTCAGCTTTCCGCCTCTCAGACGACTAACACTTAACACTAAGCATGATGCACATCTACAGGAGTGTTTTATTAAACATATTGTGGAAAAATCTGCTCTAAGAATAAATGTTCTTACAGAAATATGATCAAATATTAGCAACATATATATGTTCTGCATATGGAAGCAAAATACCAGGCTTTAAACTACTTGGCATTGAATATGTGGCATTGTGGACGCTTACTGGCACTGTTTCTGTAGTCAAGTGTACTGGTCAGGCCTTATTATGGGTCATTATTATGAGATACTAAGTCACAATTATGAGATAGTATCTCATATTTATGCCTTAGTAAGTCACTATGAGATACTAAGACAATTATGAGATATTAAGTCACAATTATGAGAAAGTAAGTCAATTATAAGATTCTAAGTCACTATTATGAGATACAAAGTCACTATTATGAGATAGTATCTCATTTATGCCTTAGTAGGTCACTATGAGATACTAAGTCACAATTATGAGATACTAAGTCACAATTATGAGATACTAAGTCACAATTATGAGAAAGTAAGTCAATTATAAGATTCTAAGTCATAATTAGTAGACACTAAGTCTTTAAATCATAATTATATGTCATGATCATGAGACATTAAGCCATAAGATACCAAGTCATTACTATGAGATATTAAGTCTAGGTCATAATTATGAAAAAGTAATCCAATTATGAGACACTAAGTCACAATGAGATACAAAGTCATAATAATGACATACTAAGTCATAATTATGAGAAAGTAAGTCACGATGACACTAAGCCATAACTACAAGATACTAAGTCACAATTATGAGATACTAAGCCATAATTACAAGATACAGTCACCAAAAGTTATAGTATCTCACATTTATGATGCAGCAAGTCACTATGAGATACTAAGACAATTATGAGAATGTAAGTAAATTATAAGATACTCAGTCATTATTATGAGATATTAGGTCTGGGTCATAATTAGGAGAAACTAAGTCATAATTTTGAAAAGTAAGGCGATTATGAGACGCTAAGTCAGAATGAAACACAAAGTCATGATGGCATACCAAGTCATTAAGTCATAATTATGAGATACTAAGTCATTATTATGATACTAAGCCAATAATGACATAGGAAGTCATAAAGTATCTACTAAATCATGACATGCTCTGAGACTGCATCTCATCATTATGCGAAAGCAAGTCATAATAACGAGTTACCAAGTCATCATTATGAGATACTAAGTCATAATTACGAGAATCCCTACTTATTATGACTTGATAAATGGGTATGTTCGTGTCCAGTGGCGAAAATGGGCTTTCATAGAAAACAGGTTTGTGCTCCGTGCATCAAGCCGGGCGCTCTGGCCACGCCCCTCTGCTAAAACCGAAACCGAGGCGTTATTTTATGCCAGAAATGGTTTAATTTACTTAAAAACCTGCGGTCCAAACTGCACTGCTGACCATTTTAAGGGTTTGTTTGAAAGAAAAACCCACCTCACCGTCCAAAGAGGGACCCGAGGAGGTCACTGTGAAGGCAGCTGTGCGGTATTATCAGCGTTAGCTGGTTAACGTTACCTGCTCTGAGGTAAATCAGTCCAGCACAACAAACGCAGTAAACAAGCAAAAACCCGCTTTCTCTCTTTTTTTTCCTCGTCGTCCACTTCTTATAACGTTACTCTGACATAAAATACACCGTGAAACTGAAAAACATACGTTCACCTGGTTCTTTGGGCCAATAAAAGTCAACCACCGTTTGAGTTTCCCTCCGTTTGTCACGAAATAAACTTCTTGTTCGAATTTTTTCCGTTCCACCTTAAATGGTGCAGCAGGTACGTTCTGTTGCCTCGGGCGCCTGAATGTAAGCGCTGCAGCTTTTAAGGTGGAGCGGAAAAATTCGAACGAGAAGTTTATTTCATACAAATCTGAAGTGAGTTTCTTGCTCGATTTTTTTCCGTTCCACCTTAAATGGTGCCGCAATTACGTTCTGTTGCCTCAGGCGCCTGAATGTAACTGCTGCACATTTTAAGGTGGAACGGGAAAATTCGAACAAGACGCCGTATGAACTTCACCACATTCATTTACAAGCTTTCAGAGCCGTGAAGCATCACTTACCTCGGCCTGACTTTGCTCGGAGTGATGAGTTGAACTCCTAACGTGTCAGAAATACGTTTTAATGAACCTTTTTTTAAAAATAAAGTCTTTGTGAAGAAGTTAAAGCAGCTCTAGCGACCCTCTCCGACAGAAAGCCCCCCCAAACACACACACACACACACACACACAGAGCTGCTTCAGCCGGTCCTCTCAGCTCGGAGCCTCGCTCGCGGTGACGTCACGAAACGACCGTTACCTTAAATATTCGAATATTGGCGTAACGGTTGGCCGTGTCGTTCGAAGGGGAACTCCATCCACTTATCAAAATTTCTCCGTAAGTCAACTGTTAAGACGTAAACAAAGTCATTGAGAGTGGTTTGGTGTTAAATTCTCAGTTGTAGAAAGCGCAGAAACCATTAACTGGTTCTGTTGGTTCCTGATAGATTTTTAATGTGTTGATATCACAGCGTAAAGGATCCTAATGGCGTATTCTTATTGGTTTTCTAATGGGATCTAAAGGTGTTCTACAGGAAAGCCATTCTATATAGAATGATATATAGAACCCTTCTATGTAGAACCCTTTTCAAAAAGGTTCTGTATAGAACCATATAAAACACACTCCATCAATCTGGAAAACGCTTTAACGACGCTTTAAAGACCCCTTTAATCACGCAAAGGGTGCTTTGGGTGTTCATGGTTTTACATGGAACTTTTTTTAAATTAGAGAACCCTTGTAGAACCATGTTTTCATATAGGGGATTAAATGCAGTCCCCAGTAAAACGTTTTGTTTCAGAATTTACCACTAATTTACCACCATCACCATTATGTTAATATGGCAGATGCCACTTATTCCAGTTTGCAGAAGGGGCTCTAGAGGTGTGGTATGTAAAACTAGCTTTTTTTTTCGTTGGGGATGTGGTGCATGCATGTTGTTATGTCAGAGTCTAGGTTTAATCGTAGGTTAAGGATCTACCATAGAGAGGTACCTTCCCTACTAATCAGCCTGCTTTCCGTGTATCTTTTCTGCTGGGGTCAATACAGAACACTCCTCATTACAGAATCATGGACTCTCTCATGTTTACATGGCACTACAATGGTGTCAGAAGTGGGATAGTTCAAGGAGTGGAACAGCACCTCGAAGAACTTCAAGGCATACGGTGAAGAAGGCAGAGCTTGGAGGCCACAATATAAACACTTATAGGTTCACTGGTGGTTATGGACAGTAAATAAAATGGCAATATTTGCGTTGTAGTCATGGGGACCCCTGGTTCCTATCACCACCACTGTAAAAAGATCTGAGTCTGCAAGTTTCTCTGCAAATGAACCATTTTAAATCAAACCATTCTGAATGACTTTGTGCATATACCAACCAATGAATTCACAGACATTTTGAAATTTGGGTGGTGGGTCATTCTCAGCACTGCAGTAACACTGACGTGCCAGTCTGAGTGGATCAGACACAGCAGTGCTGCTGGAGTTATTAAACACCTCAGTGTCACTGCTGGACTGAGAATAGTCCACCAACCAAAAATATCCAGCCAACAGCGTCCTGTGGGCAGCGTCCTGTGGGCGGCGTCCTGTGACCACTGATGAAAGACTAGAGGATGACCAACACAAACTGTGCAGCAGCAGATGAGCTGTCGTCTCTGACTTTACATCTACAAGGTGGACCGACAGGGTAGGAGTGTCTAATAGAGTGGACAGTGAGTGGACGCAGTGTTTAACTCCAGCAGCACTGCTGTGTCTGATCCACTCGCACCAGCACAACACACTAACACACCACCACCACCACCACATCAGTGCTGAGAATGATTCACCACCCAAACAGTACCTGCTCTGTGAGGGTCCATGGGGGTCCTGACCACTGAAGAATAGGGTAACAGAGTATCAGAGAAACAGATGGACTACAGTCTGTAACTGTAGAACTACAGAGTGCAGCTATACAGTAAGTGCCTGACCAGTGTGTGTGTGTGTAGTGTTACAAGTTCCTCCCACCTTCAAGATGCATCATCAGAAGGTCTTTAAACCAGAATGGACCTTTTTTTACAAGAGATCCAGTGATAGTTACATTTTTCTTTAAGTCCAAAAACACCAAAATTGGCCGTTATTAACTTCTACACAACCATTTTCCAACCTTTCTTTATACATTAGAATGAAATAGGCCATTTTTATAACTGTGCCTTTAATATTTATATATGTAAATTAACTGTTGTGACACCACAAAAACAATGAATTCAAAATGGGTTTTTTTTCTGCTATTTACTTTCCACATATGGACTGCACTCTTAGCAAAGTTGGTTCTTTAAGGGCTCTTCGGTAAAGAAAATGGTTCTACATAGAATCATGAACATTCAAAGAATCCTTTTCATTTTGAGGGTTCTCGGTATCCTGAAAAGGTTCTTCAGATGGATGGAGAATGCACCGTAGATGGTTCTATATAGAAGCTTTTTGAAAAAAGGTTCTATATAGCACCGAAGAGATCTTCTATTGCTATGATATCAACCTTGTTACAATGGAAGAAACCCTTTTTGGTGCTGTCTAGAACCGTATACAACACATTCTCCACATAAAGAACCATTTCGCCATGCAAAGAACCCAATAATCATGAGAAAGGTTCGGTGAGTACTCATGGTTCTCTATATAACCGATTTTCATTACCGATAACCCACTAAAGTAACATCTACAGTACTTTTTACATTTACATTCTGCATCTAATTGCCATGGTTCCCTTTCATTTGCAACACTGCTATGCAGAAATTACGATATTAATATTTTCATGATTTAATATGGTCAAATATTTCACAAACAAGGTCACTTGGGAGTCAAAAAGTCTCTTTTGTACTGTTACTCTGGTTTTAGTCAGTGGTAGAATATTTGTAATCTATACTCATTACTGATGTGGGGTTCCTCAGGTGTGGGGTGAGGACAGGAATGTATGTTCTCCAGTATAAGGAACCCAAGACGTTCTCTCCAGTGAGGGACAGAGGCTCCGTTTGGGACCCAGTGTTAAATAGAAACAGATTTATTACAGAAAACCATGAAGACGTTTAAAAACGTAAGACATTAAAACTGTTATATCAGTAGTAATATCAAC
This sequence comes from Pygocentrus nattereri, assembly GCF_015220715.1. Taxonomy (NCBI): domain Eukaryota; kingdom Metazoa; phylum Chordata; class Actinopteri; order Characiformes; family Serrasalmidae; genus Pygocentrus; species Pygocentrus nattereri. Next base: position 39,603,568 of record NC_051224.1, read on the forward strand.
ATACACCTCATATTTAGGTCCACAGGTGGCCAAACACCTCACTGTTCAGCGTGTAAAAGTCAGTATGTTCATCAAAGCTGAATGACAAACATGCAGGGTGGAAAATAATAATCCGAGTGAATTTCTGAATTTCGATAGCTTTATTTCCTCTTTTCTTTCTCGCCTCGAAGTCATCTCAAAATAATACGAGTAATATCTGGGTGAGGCTGCTTGGACGGATGAAGCGAGGGACGTAAACAAACGGACGGAGTCGTGCTGCTGTAAATACAGTGAGGGAAATCTACCCGACCGAGATCTGTGTGGGCTGAAAAGCAGGACAGGATAAAGAAACTGAAAACTTGTCAGAATTGACCCTTTTCCAAGCAATCTCAAAGGCCAGCTGGGGGCGCCACTGCACAAGTCATCATCGGATTGTATTTCTAAACAGACAGGACCGGTTTCGCAGGCCTGGTCCCACCCTGATGAACTTAACGCAACTATGCATTAACATTGCAATTAGAATTTAATCCAAGACCAGGTTCAGTCCAAGTGTGAGAAACCAGGACGAAGAGTCTACAATCGTCGGAAGATTGAAAAGCACATGGATAAACAGCATTCTATTCTTTCTTTTCCGATTGCTTGTTTTAGCCGCCGCCTCGCTCAGGAATGGGAGAACTCCTGGGATAAACATCGACGGATGCACTCGACTGAACACGACAAAGAAATGAAAGCATTCAAGGAGCTGCAGTGCATGTGTCTATACAGAGTAGCGCACATCTAAACACATGAGGTGGTGGTTCTTTAAAAGCCTGTGTGCTGTTCAGAGGGGCCTTCCCATCGGCTCAGAACGTCAGTGGCATTCTTCCCTTTTCAGAACGGGGGGCTTCAGATCTGAAATCGAGCGTCAGTAGTGATATACAGTACATACAGTGGTTACGCCTTAATTTAACAGACATATTAGAAAGCATTAGAAGTAATAAGTGTTATAAACCCATTCCTCAGGTAGCTTATCTGATATATATATCAAATATATATCATATATATCAAAGTAGACCTGCTCTGTGCTGGGGGTGGGTAGGCAGGGGGGTGGGGTGGGGTTGGGGGGACGACTCATCGTCCTGAGGGTCCCTGTATGGCAGCCCATCCCACCATCTAGATGATACTCTGATTTTTTTTTTCTCCTACTTCTCTGTTTCTGCGTATGTCAAAATTTTTGATTTAGTATCTGAAAATAACGACGTATTGACTCATTATGTCGAAACTATTTCATATTTTCATATAATCATATTTTCTCAATAATATTGACTTGTTCTCAAACTTTTGACTTCTGTTGTAAAATGGTTTTTTTCAAAATATCAAATTTGGTCAAACAAATTCACTACGACAAAACGACGACTCAGCACATCATAAAAATGATTCACCCCAAAGGAATTAATTTCTTGAGAATTTAATAACTTCTTCTTTTAACAACATTTTTATGATGACATCTCAAAATCTCGAAAGCCATCACCACGAGACCACAAGCCAATATTTTGAGAGCGCTAAATATTTTGACATGGTAAAATCAATATTACAGGAAAATAAGTAATTAATCAACAATTAATTTAAAACAAATTGACATTTTCTTAAAATATTGACTTACTATGTCATAAACATGTTTCTCAAAATATTGATTTCTAAGGATATTTACTGTCAGTGAACAGTTTCTCATAAAAATGATTTATCCTAAAATAATTGTTTCCTTGAAATTTAATAACTTGTTCTTTTAACAAAAATTATTTTATTGTGACAATAAGCCATTAGTACTAGACCACAAGCCAATATTTTTTTATGATATTTTAGAATATAGAGAAATAATTTGAGATATTTTGACATATTAAATAAATATTACAATATTAATAATTAGGTGCCCACTCAATATACGACTGCCAGAAACCAAGAAGAGGAGGTTAAACATTTTTAAAAACATTGTTCTCTTCTATCTGCTGGGATTGGGCTTCCATGATCACGACTTTGGGAATGAGGGGCAATTTTATTAAAAAAAAAAAAACTCTCTCTGAAAGTCCCGACACGTTTAAACCCACTCAGGCACAGCCAGCACATCCCTGTCCTCTCAAACACGTCACCAGGGGTCTCTCCAAGTAACCGCGCTCTCATCCCTCACATGCAATGCAGGAGCATCTTCTTACAGCAAGTTTATTTCTGGGGAAATCTCTGACCCAACACCCTACGTTTCTGCATTACACCACATCTAGCCTATCAATTACATTCATCCTTTTCCATATAAAAACAAAGTACACTGCATGGCATCTGTGGATATGACTGACTGCAGACATACTACCATTTCGGCGAGGTGGGCACTTTCCTTCACTACGAACACCGTTCCCTCTACACCACTACATTCTCTGTGCTTGCACATATCCTCTTAAAACTACTTAAAAACTCTGTATAAATGAAAAATTAAAACAAAAAAAATGGAGCCTTTGTGTCGAAGTGGTGACAAATGGACAAAACACTGTCGGACACATGCACTCAAGTGAGTCCAAGCTAAAGGAACGCACCTGGAAGTACGGCTACCTCCCCCTTAGTCCCCTTATGAAGAATAGGCACACATAAAAATCTATTTATATTAAAAATATGGGCGAACCATAGAACGCTTCTACATAGCAGCGGAATTACAGGCATGAAGTGGACTGGAAGGTTCATATTAAGAGGGTGGTCTACTAAAGACAATGCATATATTAATCAGGGTATATATTATGTACAGATATAATACACGGCTTGGAGGAGCTGCAGGAGCTTTCGTGTAAAATCACCACCGCTGGGGCTGGTAAGACTGAAAACCGCTCTCCTTCACCTGAAAACAAAAAGCAAGAGGACAATGTTAACATTTTATAGAGGGTATGTGTAAAATGCCTTTGTTGTACAGACGATAAAGGCCCACCTGCGGGGCAGCTCTCACATGGTTCTGCTGTACTCGATGCCGCTCTTGGACGAGATGCCTGACCAAGGCAGGAAGCTTCGCAGAAGACTCTGTGCTTGGCGGTAGATCCTCTGTGGAATGGAGCATGGGCTTAGGCTGGCTAGGGCGGACCCTATATGATGAATATAATCAGTGGAGAGAAAGTTAAGGACAACATGAGGCCTTTATAGAATCACAGCAGTTGGGTTTGTTTACATTTCATAAGCACCGTGACCTGCTGGACCGACTGCTGACCAGATGAAATGGAAAAAACTGCACTGCTCTGATAAATTCACTGTATCCAAAATATCACAATCATATTACAGTCTGTCAGAGTGACTGTGTGGATCATATAAACATTATAGAGCTTTTTCAATGAAACAGTAGAAGCCGTATCGCCCCCTACGCTTCCTGTAGTGTATTACAGTCTGTCAGAGTGACTGTGTGGATCATATGAACATTATAGAGCTTTTTAAATGAAACAGTAGAAGCCGTATCGCCCCCTACGCTTCCTGTAGTGTATTACAGTCTGTCAGAGCGACTGTGTGGATCATATAAACATTATAGAGCTTTTTAAATGAAACAGTAGAAGCCGTATCGCCCCCTACGCTTCCTGTAGTGTATTACAGTCTGTCAGAGCGACTGTGTGGATCATATGAACATTATAGAGCTTTTTAAATGAAACAGTAGAAGCCGTATCGCCCCCTACGCTTCCTGTAGTGTATTACAGTCTGTCAGAGCGACTGTGTGGATCATATGAACATGATAGAGCTTTTTAAATGAAACAGTAGAAGCCGTATCGCCCCCTACGCTTCCTGTAGTGTATTACAGTCTGTCAGAGCGACTGTGTGGATCATATGAACATTATAGAGCTTTTTAAATGAAACAGTAGAAGCCGTATCGCCCCCTACGCTTCCTGTAGTGTATTACAGTCTGTCAGAGCGACTGTGTGGATCATATGAACATTATAGAGCTTTTTAAATGAAACAGTAGAAGCCGTATCGCCCCCTACGTTTCCTGTAGTGTATTACAGTCTGTCAGAGCGACTGTGTGGATCATATGAACATTATAGAGCTTTTTAAATGAAACAGTAGAAGCCGTATCGCCCCCTACGCTTCCTGTAGTGTATTACAGTCTGTCAGAGCGACTGTGTGGATCATATGAACATTATAGAGCTTTTTAAATGAAACAGTAGAAGCCGTATCGCCCCCTACGCTTCCTGTAGTGTATTACAGTCTGTCAGAGTGACTGTAGATTATATGAACATTATAGCACAATATAGAGCAGTTTTTTTAAAAATAAAACAATAGATAACAAGTGCTGCAACTACCAAATATTCTATATTTCAAATATTCTACTGAATATTATCTCAAGTATTACAATACTTGATTTTAAAAAAGCTAATTTATTCACTTTATTCATTTAAAAATTACCATAATTATTATTATTGCTAGTTTTCCTTTTTGTATAAATTGCATAAATTATCATGATTTATTTTTTACTGACAATTTTTAAATAAGCTTAATTGAAATACTATAGGGTAGTGAAAAAACATCGCTGATAACCAAGTATTTTCATGCAAAGTAGCATAAAGAATATATATATTTATAGGAGGAGTGACTATGTTTCAGATTATATGATGTCTGTGTTAGCCACTCAAAAATGGAAATACTGGAGCGCGCACTAAAACCAACACCAACCCAACGCCGGGTTCGAGTGTTCCTCTGCTCCAGAACAACTCACACACTGAACATTCTAGTTTATTTTTGATAGCAGACTGCAGTTGGAAAGTTTTTGCATGGCAACACATTTTCCGTTGGACAATGCACTGAAGTGTGTAAAATAAAAAAGATGTAACATTTTTTGATCTTGAAGTTTTTTAAAGCATTACGCAGTGCTTTTGTTTTTAAGTGAGCAAACAGCCATGCAAACTTTGTTGAGCAAACTCACACAAACCTACACCAATCAGGCAGAACATTCTGACCACCTCCTTGTTTCTACGCTCACTGTCCCCTTTATCAGCTCCACTTACTGTATAGCTGCACTCTGTAGTTCTACAGTTACAGACTGTAGTCCATCTGTTTCTCTGATACTCTGTTACCCTGTTCTTCAGTGGTCAGGACCCCCATGGACCCTCACAGAGCAGGTACTATTTGGGTGGTGGATCATTCTCAGCACTGCAGTAACACTGACGTGGTGGCAGTGTGTTAGTGTGTGTTGTGCTTGTATGAGTGGATCAGACACAGCAGTGCAGAGTCCACTCACTGTCCACTCTATTATATATCGATGTATGTAAAGATGTAAAGTCAGAGACGACAGCTCATCTGCTGCTGCACAGTTTGTGTTGGTCATCCTCTAGTCCTTCATCAGTGGTCACAGGACGCTGCTGGCTGGATATTTTTGGTTGGTGGACTATTCTCAGTCCAGCAGCGACACTGAGGTGTTTAAAAACTCCAGCAGCACTCAGACTAGTGCAACACACCTGCTCTGTGAGCGTCCATGGGGGTCCTGACCACAGAAGAACAGGGTAAAAGGGGGCTAACAAAGTGCACCTATAGCATCGTAGGTCATAATGTTATGCCTGATCGGTTTAAACTGTTCCTTAAATCGCAGTGTAAGTGATGCATGCACAGCCGCGCAAGAAAAGGATATAAGATCGTCCAGGGTGGATGCCCGCCGTTGATATAAAGGACATATGTGAAACCATCCTTGAGCACTCCTCGGATTGAGTAATAATAGGGCAAATAGTGATGCTGCTTAAAGTCTCTGTTCTCATAGAAGTGAATGGCGGTAAGATTGGTGGTGAGAACATGGAGATAGATGGCCTTGCAGTGGTCCTGGGCTGTGGTAGAAATGTGGTCCTTTAGACTGTCCAGCAAAAGAGACCCTGCAGAACAGACAGAGATTAAAGAAATGCTTCATCTAAACGTGGTAATGATAGCATTACGCATATGAGATCAGACTAAACGGCCTCTAAAAACCTTCACTGTTGAGTACGCTGGGCACACTAGGTGGGGTACACTAATTTTGGGTGCTATCTAATATACAGAGCTCAACTCAATGGTTATAATGCCACAGCAATGTCACAAGTGGTCCCCAATTATTCAGGTCTTACCTATTCCATGTTTTCGAAACTCCTTTACCACTCCTAAGCTCAAGATGTAGGCAACCTGAGTGTCAACGGGAAAGCTGGAGGCCAGAATGTCCCCATCCTAAAAGCAAATATCACAAATTAGTGCAGGAGTCACAGTCAGCAATAGTGGAAATATGTACTACAGTCTAATGAGTTAACCTTTTAGAGTGTTTGCAGAAATAGGGGACGTTGTTTTTGGCCAAAGAACAAAAGCCACGTTTTATAAGTGGTACAGCAGCATGGCTGTGTAATCAGAGACTGCAGGTGCTAGACTGAACTGCCGGGCTCCCATTGAAAACATGTGGCACATTATGAAGCGTAAAATACAACAACAAAGGCCCCATATGGCTGCCCGGCTAAAGACTCGTGTAACAGAAGAAAGGCATAAACTTCTGCTTTTAAAACTGGATCAATTAGTCTTCATTGGTTACGTTCACACAGCAGGTAAAAGTGGTCCTAATCGGATTTTTTTGTTTGGCTGTTCACAGCATCTTTTAAATGTGATCTGTATGTGACATCAGTCTGAACCAGACCAGAACGTCGCGCTGCGTCACGCGGCTCCTCCAGAGGTAAACAATCACGACCGCCAACGAACACCAGTCGCTCCCAGAGGATCAGCTTCATCTTCACCAGCATCACAGGAGCCCTCATGACTGAAAGCTGGACTCATCACCCAGAATGTGTTCGAGCTCCCTGTTAAAAGGGCGCGGTCACTTCTTCGGTTCGTGTCGTCAGATTCTTTAAACTTGGCTTTCAGGCTTGTATCTGTTCTTTGACGCCGCAGCCTCGTTCAGACATTTCTTTAGGAGTCTCTTCAAACACGGAAGGTCTGGATGAGTCTCTTCTGTTTGTTTTTTTATACAGAAACACCACCCCAAATATTTATGAGTCTCAGCAGCACAAAATTATGATGAATGTGGAGTCGGACTGACGTAAAAGTCATGAATTCCGTTCTGGCTGTTCAGACTGAATCGCACTGCTGCACATCGGATACGGATCAGATTTCAGTTCCACAAATGAAAGCAGCTCAAATCAGAATTAAAATTTGCAGATTCCGTGTTTTTTTCTGTTCACACTGACACACAGACACACACCTGTGTCCCATATGAAGAAAAAGATCGGATTTGGGCCACTTTTACCTGCTTTAGTCTTTGATCCCCAAACGATTATTAAGTGTTGTTAAAAGGAAAGGTGATATAACACAGTTGTAAACATGCTCCAAGTTCAGAAGGTAAAGTGTTAAATCTAGTCTTTTTTGCACAAATTTGTTCCAAATTTTAATACAGAGCAAACAGAATTTACTATTCACTGCCTTCTGTTTTTAGGACACAATATACTGTCATAAATTTTCCTGTGCATAACCACTGTAAGAACGGCTGAGCATAACGTCAGCACAAAAAGCTAAACTATCGCTTAGAGCTTGAATCGTCTGTGACGGAAGGTAAATCCCTTGCTGCAGTCAAGGGCACATGGAGTTTGCAGTCTAATTAATCTTACTCTATAAAAAGGCTCCCGACAGGCCACAGTGCTCCATTTAAAACACTTTTATGTCTTGCACTTGCATAAGATGCGCTGTAAAAACCACATGGAATATGAAATATGCGCTCATCACTAATGCAAAATCCTCAAACAAAAACACAAAAGCGGTTTATGAAACGGTTGCAACTCTGCAGACTGGCTGGATATTTGATATCTGAGTGCAGGATGAAACTTACAAGCCTCGCTGCTTAAATCTGATTTTTTGCTCAATGCAATCTCTGACACGACGGTTCACACTCGTTTAGGTGATTTAAATCTGTCATTAATGTGATGAACCGGTGTCCTGAAATGACCCTCATGAGCTCCTCCTACTCAGTGACGTCACGTGACTGAATCACTGCGTCATCGGCACAAACTAACGAGCAGAACGAGCTTCGCTGAGAAGATCATTAACTCTGATCAGGTCTCAGCTTCGTTATTAGAGCCAGGCGGAGGAGAAAAAGGTGAGATCAGCTGCTTTTCTACCGTTTACAGGCTTTAACGTCTGTTCGGCGCTGTTGCCATGGTAACGCTGAATGATGCCGCACGCGCAGTGGAATAAAAGCGCATGAATTCCGATCTGAGTGTCACATTAAGGTCACATGGCCACGATTCGGATACGCATCCGATCTACGACCACATATAAAAGCGCTCACTTCAGATTTCTGCCTCACAGGGCGAAAAATCTGATTTGTGCCACTTCAACCTGGTAACGTGAACATAGCCTAAGTACTAAAGGACCCCTAGCTGGTGGGGTGGAGTCCTGTTGCAGCACAAGTGATCACTACACAGCAAAGCAAGCACCAACGTGGATGAATTTAATGTTATTATGTTGGGACACCCAGGGCCAATAACATTGCGGGGGTGCTGAAATAGAGACAAAAGCTTTATAACCTCTTTGTGTACTTTTGTTCTGCCCTTTATTTCAGCCACGATCATCCCCACGATGCCACCTTTGAAGGTAGCAGCCAGGGAGAAGAACTTCTTGTTCGACGTGATGTCATGGTACCACGAGTCGGGATACCTGAGGGGCGCAAGAGAGGATTGTGTGTCTCAGAGCAACAAATGCTGTTATGCAAGTAAAATAATATTCAAAGGGAAATTCTACCAGGTTTTCAAAACGTATGCATGATTAACGGGTTAAGATGTAAACAGAGTCGTTCAGATTGGTTTGGTGTGAAACGTCTGTTCTAGAGAGGCTTACCGAGTCATAATTGTTCACAGTGGTGGTGATAGGAACCGGACGTCCACCTCTAAAAACTCCCTCACGGAACGTTACTACATGAAGTGGTTATGAATTCACTGCCTGATGTCTGAGACATGGCAGACAGGTACATGCAGGGCGTTATAAGGCAAAACAGCTACCAAAAATTCAGAAGCCTCGTGTAGGTTCACTGGTGGTTCTGGATGGTAAATAAAATGGTTATACTTCTGTTGTAGTCATGCCGACCCCTGGTTCCTATCACCACCACTGTAAAGAAACCTTAGGCCCTACAATCAACCATTTCATACCAAACCACTCTGAATGACTCAATGATTTAACTATTTTAATACATTTTTTAAACAGGGATGGGGCAGAATTGCCCTTTAAATCCTACTTATCTAAAAGCCACAAACAGACAGCAAGTGGAACAGATCACACATGAGAAATACTGGAAGAAAGAAGTAAAAAATGTCACCAAATTCAATCTAACAGACACTAAATCAGTTACGTTGTGTAGACATGATGACTGAATACTCACTCAATGGGGAACCAATCTCCACACAGCACTTTAACGCTGTTTATGTCATCTTGGCACAGGAGACGGAGCTTGATTTCGCTGAGCGCAGTGGGGGGCACCACGTCGGTCATTCACACCTGAAACAGGCAAGCATATTTGCCCACACTTACACTCAACTCACATGCGGTCAAAGATGGGTTGGATTTCAGACTGAAGTACAAGTTAGATTCCTCCAAATGCAACATGTGGACATTAATTAAGATTAAGAGACCTTTATTAGTCCCACAACGGGGAAATTTCACAATTTCACAAAAACTTTAGAGAGTGCAGTTAACTAAACGAAAGCTTTTCCTGATCTGATCTATAGCTTTCCTATGACGATGATCTGATCTAATGGCTTGACGTGAAACGATTTACTGCGGAGAAACTTGACAGCTCAGATTTCTTGACAGTGGTGGTGATAGGAACCAAGACCTCAGAGAAGGTTTATGGATGTAGTGAAGGTGGACATGGAGATGGTTGTAAAGGAGGCAGTGGATAGGGCACGATGGAGGCAGATGATCCGCTGTGGCGACCCCTAAAGGGAGCAGCCGAAAGAAGAGGATGTGGTGATGGGAACCACCATGTCACCATGTCTACAACACATATATAGACATTTGGTTTACTACCCAAAACCACCAGTGAACCAATATGCGCCTATTAGTTTTTATATGCAATGTTGATGATGAAAAAATACTGACCATTTCCTTTGGGGGCTATTTTGCCTTACATCATCCTAATGGACCCCTCCACCATGACTGGATTGAAATAAGTGAATGAAAACACACTTTAAGCCTCACAACTATCAGAGAGTCTCAGACATCAGGCAATGCATTCATAACCATCTCTGTGAGGGAACTTTTAGAGGTGGACGTCTGGTTCCTATCACCACCACCACCACCACTGTGAGTTTGTAAGTGTCTGTGCAAACTAAACCACCTCACATCAAACCGCCCTGAATGACTCTGTTTACATCTCAAGGACTTATTTAGGCAGAAATTCTGAAAACAACGGTGGATTTCCCCTTTAAGCAGCCAGTTAGCTACTGAACTGACACTGAGCTCCACACCTACCAACGTTAGCACAACAGCTAACTCGCTTATCTGAGTTTCATGCAAACTGACACGTCGGCATTTCAAGTGTTTGTCGTTTTAGAACAAATAATTAACTAGTTAAAACACTCAACGCTCCTTCTTTTCCAGTAAATTTACTCATAACACACCTTTCAACCGAGCTTCCTCGGCTCGCAGCTGGCTAAACAAGCTACCGGCGAGCTACACGGCTACCAACATCTACCTGGCAAACTACAGACGGTTTTAAAGCGAATAAATGCACAATAATTATTATTCCGTGCTCTCTTTATGAAACACATCCACCAAAACAACTGCTACCCCTGCCAATAAGCTTAAAAACACTCCACTAGTCTGCTTAGCTACGCGCTGCGCTGCTAACTAGCTGGTTTGTTTCCCATTCGCAAGGAATTCCCCCGTTCCACCTTAAATCGAGCGGGAGATACGTTCTGGCCACAGCGGCGCCGGAATGGAACTGCTGCAGCAATTAAGGTGGAACGGAGGAATTAGAACAGGACGCTGGCTTCGATTTGACGCTAAGCTAAGCTGCCGTTAGGTCGCGAGTAACTCGGTAAACATGCCTTATTTCAGCGCTCGAACAGGCAGAAACGCGGGCGAGTGTTTGTCTTTCTTTCCGCGGAGGGTGTTCAGAGCAGCGGTATCATGGCGGTGAGGAGTGAGTCTGTGTCCGGGACGGAGGTGAGACATTCGGCTGGGGGCTGTGCGGGCTCTCCGCGGCGCATTAGCTCCGGTTAGCTTCGCTCTTTAGCGCCGCTGCTAACCTGCTGTATGACAACAACTACGGCAGCCTCACGGTGTACTTCCCCCAGACACGGCCTTGAGTGACTTTTTAACCTTTTCAGGGTCTTTATTACTTTTAAGCAGGGCTGGTATCGATTCTACAGAGCCCCTGTGGTGACATCCTGTATAATAAAAAAAAGATGCGTGGCCACGACTTACTATGGCGTGGGAACGAGATGATTAAGTCGTGACCACGACTTAGTAAAGCATGGGGATGAGATCCTAATGCGTGGCCACGACTTAGTAAGCAGTGATCTCGTTCCAGCGCCTTATTAAGTCATGGCCACACATTAGGGTCTCGTTCCCACACTTCACTTTATTTATACAGGACGTCACCAGTGGGGCTCCGTACCGATTCTACGGAGCCCCTGTGGTGAAATCGTGATTATTGTTAATAAGGCATGGCCACAAATTAATATATGGAGGCCACAAGTTGGTGGTTCCAAACCGCACTTGGTCATGTTCTTCATAACGTTCATATTCCATAAGCTCCATTCAGAAGCTGGGCGTCGTGTGAGGCTGTAGCTCTTCTCTCCAGTCTAATAGACGGTGACGTCATTTTAAACCCTTATAATAAAAGAAGCTGAATTCAGTTTGTTTTTCTACTGAAAGTCGACCCGTTTTTCCCCAAATCTGGGCTCTAAACTATAAACAGACGGCGTCTCTTTAGTGATCTGCTCTGGAAACATCACTTTTAGATAATAACACAAAGAGCGGCGCAGATTTTTGGCTTTCAGCAGTAAATTGTGAGCATGTAGTGATATGTGGAGATCATAAAACACACGTTCTGTTAATCTGAGGGGAACTTTTCACAAAAAGCTAAAATAAAGTAAACATTTACATTTATTTTATGCAGTTACTGAATAATTTGCCGTATGATCTGGTCACGAAAATCCAGATGGACAAACCAAAAATATACCCTGGAGAATAAGAGTTTAAGTTTCTCACAACTTGTGGCCTCAATAGTGACTGGAATATTATAATTTGTGGCCACACATTATTAAAAAGTAATCACAATGTCACATTAGGGGCTCTGTAGGATTTTGTGGGCAAGCTTCAAATCAATTAAATTTTATGTATGTCATTTGTAAAAACATTATTTTTCCCCACAGAGTTCAAATTGGTTTGGCTCAGAAAAATACCACTTTTATTTACAACCAAAATATTGCAAAGTCGCATCCCCGCTGAAAAAATACCATTAGGACGATTAGGGTTAAAACCTGATGCTATTGGGAATTAGCCATTAGAGACCACTAGATTCTGTGAAACATCTTTAGATCCTGATGGCAAATACAGAATGAGAATACTAGAACTATTAGGATTAAAAACTAATGCTTTCCTAATGGAAATTGATATAACGTTACCATTAGAGACCTCTAGTTTTCTGTAGAACATCTTTAAAACATAATAGAAACAACTGGAGGTTGGGGAACCAGCCTTGTAACTGGAAGGTTCGATCCCTTTGGCTGACCGTACGTGACTGAAGTGCCCAAGTGAGCAAAACACCTAACCCCCACCACTCCGGGCAAGTGTGCTCACTACCCCCTAGTGTGTGTGTTCACTAGTGTGTACGTGGTGTTTTACTGCACCGATGGGTGAAATGCGGAGGTCTAATTCTTCTGTGTGCAAAACACAGTTGGCTAATGGCTCTGAATTCTATTCGGTTCAATTCAGATGAGTCTGGAATCACTCTCAGGTTACATTGTGATATCGACCCACAGCGAAAAGACAGAAGCACCAGAAACTAACAGAAGCACATTTCTATGGTTTCTATGTTTTATCAGTTGGGGAGAGCTTAAAAGAGCCAAGAAGAGCCACCATGCCATATATGGTCACCACTAACATTTTTCTCCTTTCAGCAAGAATCAGCGGCAAGACTTCACAGAGGTCCAGCATAATTCAGCAAGGCTGAATTATACAGGAGCGCTGGCAGGAAAACCTGGGCCAAGACTGGAGCTGCAGTTAATGTGTGCTGGACTTTATCAGCACAACTCAGAAAACACGGTTTTAGATTTGATACTGTATTGAAATGATTAACAGCAAAACCATCTCACATGCACCTTATCTATGCCGCTTATCCTCCTGGGTCGCAGGGGTGCTGGGACCTATCCCAGCACTTGTTGGACAGAAGGTAGTAAACACCCTGGACAGGTTGCCAGTCCTTCACAGGGCACAAAACCATACCTTTCTATGTCATTTATTTGAGCCAGTCTCGTTTCAGAGGTGGTCGGAGTTCTAAAACTGCCCCGGTTGGAGTTAGAGATGAATTTACATTGACTCTGGTACCTCTAACATTCTTGCGTTGCTTTTGATATGGCAACATCCTCCTACTCAGTCAAACCTAGGCAGTATCTAGTATTACTTAGAACTTGATTTAGTCTTACCTCTCTGGATTTTATTAGGTTTTTCCTTATGAGATGTCAAATCTATTGGTCTAACACTTAGGTGTTCCCCAGGGCTCTGTCCTAGGGCCTGTCCTGTTCCAGCATCTACATGATGCTACTGAGTTGCATTGGTCAGACAATATGGTTTTGATAATTTGGCTTTCATCGCTGCACAGATGACACCCAAATTTACACGGGTACTATGTCTAATCTGATTTGCACCACATCCGCTCCTACTAATTGTCAAAAAGAAATAAAGACATTTTGATTGACATTTCTTCGACTGTTCCTTAGAGCCACTGTCTGTTCATCCTTTAATATTTCCTTGCGACGACCAAATATGCAGCTTGTTTAAGCAACTTGTTATGTCTAACTGACGCAACAGCAGCATTAGGATAGACGTTCACACAGCTTTTAGTGTTTTTGACTTTTAATAAATCTAGTTTTTAATGTTTTGTGGTTTCTGTTGGTTTTTCTAAACATTTATACCTGCTTTGACTAAAGTGTTTTATTATTGAAAATACAAACACACTTTCTAAGCCACTTATCTTTGTGGGGGGGTATTGGAGCCCAACTCAGCGGTCATCAGGCAGAGGGCAGGAAACACACTGGACAGGTTGCCAGTCCTTATTTAGCATCTCCAGTTGGCCTGACTGCATGTCTTTGGACTGTGGGAGGAAACCCACTCAGACACGGGGAGAACATGCAACACAGAAAGGACCCTGGTTATCTTGCTGTGAAGTGACGGCGCTAGCCACTGCGCCACCGTGCTGTACGTATTGTAAATATTTAACAAATATTTTAATTAAAATTAGTTTGTGGTGTTTTGATTTAGTATTAAGTGTGAAGCTGAACTTAATAAATACTAATAATAAACACTAATAATAAAAAAATAATAAAAAACTTCTTCTTTAGGAAAGGCACTTTATTATTACTACTATTATTAGTAGTAGTAGTAGTAGCAGTAATAGTAATAATAGTCCTATTGTAATTAGGGCTGGCCAATAAGACCATAATATATTACTATTGTGATGTTATGTCCCAAAACAATACATTATGCTTTTCTGAACATACCATGGATGAACACTGTGACACTACCTGTTCTTTTTTTCTCTGTTCCAACTGATCAGATGTCTGAAAAAAATAAATATCGTAACATATAGTGTATCGTAAAACGTCTTGAAATATCGCAATATAATATTTTTGCCTTATTGCCCAGCTCTAATTATTTTTAACTACAGCACGTTATAAAACTACACAGTTTGAGGCTGATAATCCTAAAATGGCTTATTATTCTATAAAATCTGTTTCTACATTTAAAATCGACCCAGAGTTAGTAGAGTCACCACTGAATCTCAGGAGCCAGGTGGCATATAAGGCCACCACTAACATTTCTTTCAGCAGAGGCTTATCGGAGGTCCATGGAGAGCATGTGCTTCAAGTCCACCATCATCATCCCTGTGCTGAAGAAGTCTCCAGTGTCCTGCCTCAATGACTACCGTCCCGTTGAACTCACTCCCATCATCATGAAGTGCTTCAAGAGGCTTGTCAGGAGGCACATTAAAGACCAGCTTCCTCCTTCACTGGACCCAATGCAATTTGCATATCGCCCCAATCGCTCAACAGACGACGCCATCTCCACCACACTCCACCTGGCTCTCACCCACCTGGAAAATAAAGACACCTATGTCAGAATGCTGTTCATAGACTTCAATTCAGCATTCAACACCATCATTCCTCAGCAGCTGATTGGAAAACTGAGCCTGCTGGGCCTGAACGCCTCCCTCTATAACTGGATCCTGGATTTCCTGACGGAGAGACCTCAGTTAGTCAGGATAGGAAATAACACCTCCAGCACCACCACACTGAGCACAGGTGTCCCTCAGGGCTGTGTGCTCAGTCCACTGCTGTTCACTCTACTGACTCACGACTGAACTGCAAAGTACAGCTCAAACCACATCATCAAGTTCGCTGATGACACGACTGTGGTGGGTCTGATCAGCAAGAATGACGAGTCAGCGAACAGAGAGGAGGTGCAGCGACTAACGGACTGGAGCGGAGCCAACAACCTGTCTCTGAATGTGGACAAAACTAAGGAGATGGTTGTTGACTTCCGAAGAGTGCGAGGTGACCACCTTCCGCTGAACATCACTGGCTCTGCTGTGGAAATCGTCAGGAGCACCAAGTTCCTCGGGGTGCACATCACAGAGAACCTCACCTGGTCCCTCAACACCAACTCCATAGCCAAGAGAGCCCAGCAGCGCCTCTACTTCCTGCGGAGACTGAAGAAGGCTTATCTTCTACAGGGGGACTGTGGAGAGCCTCCTGAGCAGCTGCATCATCGCCTGGTTTGGGAACTGCACCGCCTCAGACCACAAGACCCTACAGTGTATAGTGAGGACAGCTGAGAAGATCATCAGTGTCTCTCTCCCCTCCATCATGGACATCTACACCACTACAACATTGTATCCGGAAAGCAACTAGCATTGTGGACAACCCTGTCCATCCCTCACACGGACTTCTCACTGCTGCCGTCTGGCAGAAGGTACCGGAGCATCTGTGCCACCACTGTCAGACTCTGCAACAGCTTTATTCCTCAAGCAATCCCCCCCTCCCCGCCCAAACTACACACTCACCTCATTGATGCTCTACTTGAACTATCTGGATCGTTGCTGCTACACTGTGTTTTCACAGTTTCACTACCTCAGTAACTGCTGTGTTTATGTCCATCATCTGACTGTGTGACTCTCAGATCACAGCAGGTTTAATATCTCTGCACCTTATTCTCACCACCCATGTCCAGAATGAGTGCCGTGTCGGTGCTGCACTGTCCTGTCTGTTTACTGTGTCTAATGTCTAATTTATCGTATTTATTGTGTCTAGTTTAATTTCTTGTTTGCACACGATGTCTGCACGCTCACTTTGTACTTTTTGTTCCGTGCTGTTCCTGGAGGAACATAATTTCCCTCCACTGTGCTCTTGTACATAGACGGAACGATAATAAAAGCCTCTTGACTTGAAAGGGGCCGAACTGCACAGGAGAGCCAGCGGGAGAACCTTAGCCAGGACTGGAGGTTAATGTGAGCTGGACGTTATCAGAGCTCAGAAAACACGGTGGACGCCAAAATAAAGAGAAATGGGAAAAAAGTACCAAAACAACTTATGTTAATAGGTCTGGTGAACAAAACACCTGCTTCCAAATGAAATTGATACTGGCTCTTATTCAATGTTATACTGATATCTGAGGGGGAAACACATCTGATAAGGACAGGATTCAATATCAAAACAACAAATTCGTTGTTATCAGTTAAATGAATACACCAGTGCTTTTCGGCCTAATCGCCATCTGGCACATAGCATATGGTCGATTACCACGAATGAACGGTAATTTAAAGAGGAATTGTGCAGATTTTTCTGCATAGCTGAGTGTTTGAAATGTAAGCAGAGTCATTCAGAGCGGTTTGGTGTGAAATGGTTCACTGTAGAGACCCTGTCCAGTGGTGCTGATCGGAGCCAGGGGTCGTAAGCTCTTCAAAACATTTTGTTAGGGACTATTTATTCATACTAAACCCTGCATAACTTTCCGTGAGGAAGCTTTTAGAGGCATTAAACTCGTCAGACGTCCGGTTCCTATCACCACCAATGTAAACGATCCTCAAGAATGGAGCGTTTAACATGAAACCACTCGGAATGACTTTGTTTAGCTGTTTAGTTATGCATAAACATTTAGAAAGTTGGAGGAATTCCCCTTTAATAGGCAAGTGCCCATTTGGTTCTATTATAAGAGTGCTTTGTTTTCTTTTCCAAGCGAAGAGAGCCGTGTCAAAATGATCAAAATTATGCTGTAGGCACTACAGAGATTATACTGAAATAATATTGGACTATTTATTTATCCCCCATTGGGTAAAATCACTGCTTTTTCATTCACATAAATATCTGGTGTCATCTTTTAAGTCACCTGAAACTGCTTTTCCAGTCTAGTTGTGGATTAAACTACACTGCCGTTTAGAAAACTAGGTTTAAAAGACTGATCCACGTCCAGAAAGCCCACGCATCTCTCAGCTCGTCCAGTTCTCGTACTCTTAAACTTGCAGGGTTAAATGTATGACTGACTCACCACATGCACATAGTCCTCTGTGTCTGCAGTAACACCTGCTGGAGAGCACAGCATTCCCACGCAGCCTGTAAATAAAGACCACTAAGAGAATGTGGCACTGCTGTAGAGCGCTGGGCTAAAGGTGGAGCTTTAAAAGGGCTTTTCTGCGCTTCTGGGCTTTCTTTGCCGGAGAGACGCAAATCGAGATCGAGACGAAGCCGAACTCAGTAGCAGGTACTGTTCTTATAGCGTTCCCACACTGAGCCATTCTCTAATTACGATCTCAGGAAATGGACAATATAATATATAATATATATAATATAATGATACCGTTTATTTATTTAATTACAAGTCGTTCATTTTTCAGAACAGAAGCCTTAATGAAGTAAATGTAATATCAGAAATGCTTTTCAGGAGCCACACCACCAAAGTTCAGTCTTAGAAGTGGGTTGAAGTCTCTGCTCCTCACCATCCAAAGCAATCCCAACTACAAACTTGTGTCTATAAACATTACTCCAGTTCTCAGGCGTCCAGTTTCAGTGATCAAAGTCCACCAGGTCTTTCAGGTGGATGTTCGGAGTCTCATTTTCCACTTGGACTCCCTTCTTTCTTATGCAGGTGGATTATCTTATATCTAATCTCCTCAGAAAAATCTCCGGAAAAATGAGAAGCTTGTACTTAAGGGCGGTTTTGACTGGAAATTAAATGACGAGGGGGGTTTATATGTGTGTAAATGATATATGGTTGCTCTCAAGGCAAAACCTTGTATCTATATTTCATACTGTTGAACAGACCAGCAGAACTGGGCCAAAATTAGTTGGAAAGAAATATTCCTCCATTTACTACCGTTAAAAGGTCATTTTAATAAAGTTAGTTTTTCTTTCTCCTTTTTGGAGATACAAGGTTTTGTTCTGCCAGCTGGATATTTTTGGTTGGTGGACGATTCTCAGTCCAGCAGCGACACTGAGGTGTTTAAAAACTCCAGCAGCACTGCTGTGTCTGATCCACTCAGACCAGCACAACACACACTACCACACCACCACCACATCAGTGTTACTGCAGTGCTGAGAATGATCCACCACCCAAACAGTACCTGCTCTGTGAGGGTCCATGGGGGTTCTGACCACTGAAGAACAGGGTAACAGAGTATCAGAGAAACAGATGGACTACAGTCTGTAACTGTAGAACTACAGAGTGCAGCTATACAGTAAGTGGAGCTGATAAAGTGGACAGTGAGCGCAGAAACGAGGAGGTGGTCATAATGTTACGCCTGACCGGTGTATATGCATGTATGTTTGTATGTATGTGTGTGTGTGTGTGTGTGGGTGTCTCTGTATGTGTGTGTAGGATGAAGACTGCCGCCTGTGTTGGGCTGATCTTACTGTCCGTGCATCTGGGCAGCTCCTTACTGATTGGCGCTTTTAACGTCCAAACGTTTGGCAACAAAAAAGCATCCAATGCCACACTGCTGGACATTATCAGCACAGTGAGTGAAACACAAACCTACCTCATCCATAAACACTGCCTCGAGTTCCTATTAAAGCAGGCTGTGTTTGGGTAGGTCGTGCGTCGGTACGACATTGTCCTCATCCAGGAGGTCAGAGACAGCGACCTGTCCGCAACTACCAGGCTGATGCAGCGGGTGAACAGGTGAGTCTGAAAGCAAACGAGCGGCAGTGAAGGAATGTAGAGAGGCAGCAGCTTAACTCTTCCTCTCCTCCTACTCAGGGGGTCCTCTCCGTACACGTATGGGCATATCGTGAGTGAACCGCTGGGCAGGACCACCTACAAAGAGCGATATCTGTTCATCTACAGGTACTGACCATTCCCCGGTTATTTACTAATCTGTTACTGTCCTTAAAGGGCCCATATCATGGAAAAACACTTAGCACTGGGGTCGTTCTACAAAACGTCCACTTTTTTTAATCTCTCCATAGGAGTCACTGGTGTTACTGACCGTCATCGGTGTTCCTCATAATAAAGGAAACACCACAGACGTTTTTAATGATCAATGCATTTTACAGAACATCAAACCACACGCTGTCCATCAGGGAACGTCCACTAAAATATGGAATTTAATCCATTTGTGTTTCTATTTTTTCACAGTGACCTCAGAATAAAGTCGGTCACACCAGTGACGTCAGCTAAAAGCTTCATATGAGATCATGAGCTGAATGAGAAGATCTCTGAGAACTGAGAGACGCAGTGGACTCACCACGAGCTTTTCTTCATAGATCCTCAGAAAACAGGTCAGAGGAGGTCGAGTGACGTCACCGGTGTGACTTTTAGTTCAAAATAAGAAATTTTTTATTACGCGGTAACACCAGTGACACGACTCCTGGGGAGTCTTTCATTATATATTTTATAACATTTAATTGGCGTTTGTTTTCTTTATGTCATTTAACTTATATATTCCATTGTCATGTGTAGATTATTGTAGTTAAAACTGCAGGAAAACATGTTTTTTACCTCAAAATATGCTCTTCTGTGGTGCTTGGAATTCTATATGATTGATTTAAATACCGATGTTGCTGAATTGAGTCTCAAGAAGGTGTAAGTGTTAAAATATTTTATTGTTTTATTTGAAAATGTAAATAATTTGTAACCCTAACATGTTTTTAAGTGTAGTATATCTGATGACTAGGGACGTTTCTGTAGAATGACCTAATAATGAAATAAAAGACCTTGATGTAATATGTAAACATTGTTAAAGTTTCACAACTAGTGCATGAAAGCTATATATGGAAACTGAACTTCAAAAACAGCCTATATATATATATATATATATGTGTGTGTGTGTGTGTGTGTGTGTATCTCGTGTATATATATATATATATATATATATATATATATATATATATATATATGTGTCTGTTTAGCCTACAGCAGTTTTGCCTCGCTCATTCACGTTGAAGTTATAAGGAGTGTTTCGGCCAAGCCAATCAGACCAGAGCTCATTTACATAAATACGATCAGATCAGGATATAAACAAAATGTCCTGTTTAATCTTTAGGGGAAAAAGGAAAGGTTGGAAAATGGTCATGAAACAATGAATTATGCCTGTTTTTGGTACATAAAACCAGACAAATGTTACATAAGAAACTTGGTAAAGATTAAAAACATGAAAAACATAGAACAGAATGTTAGTTAGTTTAACGTTACCCTACGTCCCGTTTGTGTTTCTGCTCATTAGGCACGAGACGGTGTCAGTAGTTAAGAACTTCACCTATGACGATGGATGTGAACCATGCGGAACAGACACATTCATGCGAGAGCCGTTTGTGGTGATGTTCTCTTCTAATTTCTCAGGTTGTTATGATTTTTCTCAAATAAGCTTATAATAGTTATAATACTAATGTTTCATCTTTACAGTGTTTGGCTTTTTTCAACCGTAAAGCAATTTGAGATTTTGTACCTCAACTGAAAGGAGCTACAAAAGTAATGATTAATAATAATAATAATAATAATAATAATAATAATAATGGTGAACTATGACTATTAGAGCTAGGCCTTCGGTTCAGGCCATGAGGAGAGAAGCTGACTCCTGCTAGCACACCTATGGGACTATAGTAGTACGTTAGCGCTAAGCTAACAGTGACTCATATGAACATTTTTTGACTGTTCTAGATTAAACACAGATGTATGATGGTTGTAAAAGACATTCCATATGTTTCAGTGGGTTCTTCTAGGGTTCTTTAGTAAAGACAATGATTCTGTATAGCATCTGTTTGCATGACTGAATGGCAGTGGTGGACAGTAAATGTAATTAGTTTCTGTACTTAAGTAGTTTTTTCACGTATCTGTACTAAAATTCTGGGAGAGTCTGTTCAACATAAATGATGAACTAACCTAACTTTGTGTAAATAGAGCTCAATATAGAAATATGTCCACATATGCAGTCGAGACTGACGCGGCTTTTTTCTGAATTTCTACAAACACCATTTCATTTTATAGTAAATGAGTTTGGGCTGGTTTATGTTTATGAACAGACGCCTACAGATCAACATAGTAAAGGAGCTCATCTGTGATCCTGAGTTTAAAGCCAGTTTTTATTCAACTTAAACTTGGAACTAAGTTGCATTAAGTTCATTACTCTTTTAGTACTTTTACTTTATACTTAAGTACATTTGAAGGTAAATACTTTAGTACTTTTACTCAAGTGGAGGTCTAAAGGGAGGAACTTCTACTTTTACTGGAGTGATATTTATCTTGGGTGTCTCGACTTTAACTTGAGTACAGGGTTTGCTGCTAAAAGGTGCTTTGCCTGGTGAAATGGTTCTTCAGATTGGTGGAGAAGGAGTTGTGTATGGTTCCGTATGGTGTCAGAAAGGTTGTTACTATCATTACGACATCAGGCTTGTCACAATAGAAGAACCATTTCAGTGCTACATAGAACTCTGGTGAAAAAGGTTCTCCATCAAAGTGAAGGACTGTTTCTGTGTCTGTTTTTCTTCCAGCTGTGCAGAACTTCGTCCTCATCCCTCAGCACACGTCACCGGACTTCGCAGTGAAGGAGGTGGACGCGCTGCACGATGTGGTGGTCTACACCAGGCAGCTCTGGAGCACCAATGTAATAACTATCCAGTACAGTACATTCAGAACTCCCCGGCTAGAGTTCTCGCCCATACTAAGTGTTCAGCTCAAGTGCTCAGCCCCCTGTTCTCTCTCAGCTACGCCGGCTGCCGGTCCCGTCCCGTATAAAGTTTAAAATCTTACTACTCACTTTCAAAGCTTTCCATAACCTGCTCCCAACACCTCAGAGAGCTGCTGACCTCTTACACTCCCTCTCGCTCTCTCAGGTCTTCTTGCAATAACTTACTTGCTGTTCCAGCACCAGGCTCTCCACTTTGGGAGGGAGGTCCTTCAGTGCCAGTGCCCCAAACTCTGGAATTCTCCTCCTCAATCCCTCAGGGAGGCTCTTCTCTTTCCTCTTTTAAATCTGACTTAAAGACTTTTCTGTTTAATGCACATTTTTCTTCCTCCTCCTCTGCATAGTTTTTTCTTCTGCCCATGCTTTGTGAAGCGACCTTGGGTTTGTGAAAGGCGCTATATACAATTTATTATTATTATTATTATTATTATTATTATTAATAACGCTACGCTGAGGGATGCAACCTGAGGGCTCTCTGGAGGCACAGATGCTTAAAAACAATGTGTTTCTAACTATGTTTCAGGATATTCTGCTGCTGGGGGACTTCAACGCTGGCTGCAGCTACATTAATGCCAAGGACTGGCCAAGCATCCGACTGTTCTCCGATCAGTCGTACCACTGGTTAATCCCCAACACCGCGGACACGACCGTCAGGCACACAACCTGCCCCTACGACAGGCAAGAGCCAGCCCAGCACTGCAGCCCACTGTAAAATAATCAACGTCAGGTCAGAAGTACAAGAAGGTTCTCCAAATGTTCTTTAGTAAACGCAAAGGTTCTATTTTAAATTATATTTTTGAACAATCTTTATAGAACCTTCTGCATGCTTAACTGTTTCTTTGCATGGTGACACGGTTCTTCAGTTTGACGGACAATGTGTGGTATATGGCTCTACGTAGCACCAAAAGCAGAACCCCTTTTCAGTGCTTCTCCAAAAGGTGCTGCAAAAGAACCACATGCCATATATTCTCCATCGATCTCCATTAAAGAACCCTTTAAAGCGCAAATGGTTCTTAGAGTGTTCGTTGTTCTACATAGGACCATTGTCTTTACTGAAGAACCCTTGATGTGTCCTCTTTTTTAGGAGCATGAACAGAATAATTTCATGCACACTTGGAAGTGATGGTTCTTCCAGGGTTCTTTAGTAAAGAAAATGGTCCTATATAGAACCATAAACACCCGAAGGACCATTTACGTGACGATGAGGAGATACAGACAGACCGATAGATAGATAGACAGACAGACAGTCAGACAGACAGACAGACAGACAGACAGACAGACAGACAGACCGATAGATAGATAGACAGACAGACAGTCAGACAGACAGACAGACAGACAGACAGACAGATAGATAGATAGATAGATAGATAGATAGATAGATAGATAGATAGACAGACGATACATAGAGAGATAGACAGACGGACGGACAGACAGATAGATAGATAGATAGATAGATAGATAGATAGATAGATAGACAGATGGACAGACAGATAGACAGACAGATAGATAGATAGACAGACAGACAGACAGACAGATAGATAGATAGACAGACAGATAGATAGACAGACAGACAAACAGACAGACAGACAGACAGACAGATAGATAGATAGATAGATAGATAGATAGATAGATAGATAGATAGATAGATAGATAGATAGATAGATAGATAGATAGATAGATAGACAGACAAACAGACTGCAAAGTCTGATAAAAAGCTGCCTGATGTATAAAAAGCATGTAAAACTGTTGAGACACAATTTCATTGTAAACCTTTACGTGACGATGAGGAGATGAAGTCAGACTGTGATGATGTGGGTTTTCACCTGTGTCACTTCCTCCCAGTCAAATACGCTGTTTTTGTAGGATTGTATCCACTGAAGACATGATGAGAGGCGTCATTCCCGACACAGCACATGTCTACGACTTCATGGCCCACCTGGGACTCAGCCACAGCTGGGTGAGACGCTGAGAATAATAACCTCATGATTAATACACAGAAAATGTTAAAGGGATTTTTCCACTTATCCCAGACGCAGTTAATCAGGCATGTTCTTCAGTTTTAAAACCGGAGCTACAAGGCTAACATTACTACCAACACACTAGAAGTCAATAGTCACCCAAATGTTTTGTACATACATCTTCAAAACATCTCTCAACCTTCTCAAACCACATCCAGGTCTTCATTAAGGCTGTACATACTGTGGTTTTAGGAAACTGTAATGTAACTGAATGACTTACTGTGAGCCGAACACGAGCGAATCTTCACCGTGTAGCTGAATTCTGTGGACAACTACTTTAGACAACAAGTGTCTTACTCAGCTTTGACTCCCATTCATTTCATACAGGCATGTTGAGTGTGTTTATATGCACTTAATAATCCGATAACTGCAGAAAATCAGATTTTGTCAGTAATCCGATCAACACGATTACATGCTTTTGAGTAATCAGATAATGGGGGAACTCCAGGTCTACATGAGTCAGACAGTAATCAGATAACGGGGAAACTCCAGGTCTACAGGAGTCAGACCGTAATCAGATAATGGGGAAACTCCAGGTCTACATGAGTCAGACAGTAATCAGATAATGGGGAAACTCCAGGTCTACATGAGTCAGACAGTAATCAGATAGCAGGGAAACTCCAGGTCTACATGAGTCAGACAGTAATCAGATAGCAGGGAAACTCCAGGTCTACATGAGTCAGACAGTGATCAGATAACGGGGAAACTCCAGGTCTACATGAGTCAGACAGTAATCAGATAGCAGGGAAACTCCAGGTCTACATGAGTCAGACAGTAATCAGATAACAGGGAAACTCCAGGTCTACATGAGCCAGACAGTAATCAGATAACGGGGAAACTCCAGGTCTACAGGAGTCAGACGGTAATCAGATAATGGGGAAACTCCAGGTCTACAGGAGTCAGACAGTAATCAGATAACGGGGAAACTCCAGGTCTACAGGAGTCAGACAGTAATCAGATAATGGGGAAACTCCAGGTCTACATGAGTCAGACAGTAATCAGATAGCAGGGAAACTCCAGGTCTACATGAGTCAGACAGTAATCAGATAACAGGGAAACTCCAGGTCTACATGAGCCAGACAGTAATCAGATAACGGGGAAACTCCAGGTCTACAGGAGTCAGACGGTAATCAGATAATGGGGAAACTCCAGGTCTACAGGAGTCAGACAGTAATCAGATAACGGGGAAACTCCAGGTCTACAGGAGTCAGACAGTAATCAGATAACGGGGAAACTCCAGGTCTACAGGAGTCAGGCCTCATGTAGAAATGCGATTACAATTGGATGATTGAGTGCATGTCTATGCACTCATCAGCGCCGCGGCCTGCGTTTCAGGAAATATTAACCCATCCATGTGTGAAACGCCACATACACACTAGGGGGCAGTGAGCACACTTGCCCAGAGCGGTGGGCCGCCCTAGGGTTAGGACCCTTCAGTGACGTACCGTCGTCCTAACCTCCAGCCCATGATCGTCCCATTAAGTCAGCACAGACTTGTCTACGTGGTTTGGTGCACAGTTATGAATTACTGTGAGTTCTAAAAATGAACTTCGCGTATAGCTGAACGTTGCTGGCAGCTGTTAGCAGGTGTTGCTCCGAATACCGACCAGGAACAGAATCTGATTCACTTTCACGTATATGAGTAATGCCAACATCCAGACGCCAGACTGTTTCTATTAATAAACTGTTAACTGAAAAACATCATGAACATAATCCAGAGTCCACATGTTCACATGCTAATGACTGTCTGTTCAGCCATACAGCGAAGTTTATTTTCATAACTCACAGCGATTCATATCTACGCACCAAACCACACAGACAGCCTGTGTGACCTTAACGAGGGCCTGGACACAGTCTGAGCAGGTTCCGAGGACATTTGGGTGACTACTGACCTGCAGTGTTTGTTCACAATGTTAGCCTCGCACTCCAGCACTGAACTAAAGAAGCAAAATCTGGACCACAAACATGTCCTGGCTGACCAACTACATCTGGGGTGAGTGTAAATCTGTCGTTTTGCTGAACAATTCCTTTAAACCCTGCCGGTTTGTGTCTCCCAGGCTCTGGCGGTCAGTGATCACTTCCCCGTTGAGATCCAGCTCATATAAGCTGCTTCGTCAGTGCACGAGGAGTCAGAGATCCTGACTGTTGTAAGCCTTAATGTAGTGTACATGTCCAGAAATACTGCGTAAGTCAAGCAAATTAGAATAGCTGCTATTTCTCTCGTCCACTGAGTGACGACCAATGAGCTAAATATCTGATTTATATCAAATATCAAATCGTTTAAAATTTCCAGCTTTAGCTAAAGCATTATTTTTTCCATCCCACACTTACATCATTTGCTTATTCTAATTTTCAGTAGGACTGAATTCGGTTCCACCGCCTTTTCAATAAATGCTGTAAGGCTTGGGATGATGGGGGAAGACAGCAGTACGGATGTCATTGTTTTAGGTCAATAATATATCCATAAATGTAAATATATGAGAGCACAACCAAAATTTTGAAATGTTTCAAGATAGACCTGTCTTTGTATGTGCTCTCTCTGAAGCACATGCACTCTTACAAAAGGTGGTTCTTCAAGGGTTCTTTAGTGAAAAAAATTCACTGCATTGTTAAAGGGTTCTTCAGACTGATAGAGAATGTGCTGTAGATGGTTCTACTTAGAATCGTTTTGAAAATGGTTCTATATAGTCAAGCTCTTAACAATAGAAGACCCCTTTTGGGGTCTATATAGAACCGTCAATAGCACATTTCCGCATTTTCCATCAATCCGAAGGGCCCTTTCATGATGCAAAAATCCCTTGAACCATCTAGAGGGTTATTTGAGTGTTCATGGTTCTACACAGAACCATTTTCTTTACTAAAAAATCCTTAAAGAACCATCTTTTTTAAGAGCGTGTGTCAGGATCCAGTCCTCGCGGGCCAGAACTCTGCAGACTTCAGCTCACTGCCTCATTAAACAGACCCTAATCAGCTAAACAGCTAAACAGCAAGGCCTTCACGAACTGAATTCAGAGAAGTGGACAAGGGTAAACGCTGATCTCCGCAGCACTTTGGCCTTGAAGGTCCCCAGTTTGACAAGAACAAGAACACAGAGACGTATAATGTGATTCAAAAATTCAATTTTTTAAAGGCACATTTTAATTTGACCTGGAAAATTTTACTAGTTTGTTTTGCGTTGCTTGGTACCGCTGATCACTGTCAACATAAGTTTTGTAATGCCTTATTGTTGATTCTATGCTCAATAAAAATAATAGTAATAAAAAGCACAACCATATGACACCACAGTGTGACTGGTAACTCACTAGTCGAGGGATTTTAGCTGTTTATCACATTATAATAAAGATAATAAACATGCTGTCAGAACAAAACCTCCAATATGCAAAAGGACAACTTTACTTTCAAGTCAATGGAACCAATGTAATGTCAATGGGCCATTCATGACCATTTAAACAATCGGATAACTGCAGAAATGCGATTTCGATCGGATAATTGAGTGCATGTCTCCGCACTCATCGGGGCCACGGCCTGCGTTTCAGTTGTTTCTATTCATTAACTGTCCAATGTTCACGTTACGTCAGTGTTCGGCACACACCTGCTCAAACCGCATCCAGGCCCTCGTTAAGTGGCCCTTATCAGTCCCACAGCGGGGGAAATATTAACCCATCCGTGCAGCGAAACACCACATACACACTAGTGAACACACACACTAGGGGGCTGTGAGCACACTTGCCCGGAGTGGTGGTCAGCCCAGTTGAATAAACATAATAAACATGCTGTCGGAACAAAACCTCGAATACCCAAAATGAATAAGTAAACAATTAAGTTGAAAGACAACCAAGCATTCCTTTAACCCCGGTGTGGTGTTCAGGTCTGTGGGCACCGTTTCCATTGTTTACTACGGTTTATTATTATTTCAGCCTCAGCTTCTTGGTCTTTGCTCATTTTCTGTGAAGAACATATAAAATAAGCCATTTTCAGGGTCTTCACTCTGTTCACCCCCCACACATTTATACTACACATGTGGTGCTGGGCTGAACTCACGGGGAGTGAAAGTGTGGAGGTGCTGTGTCCTTCACTCTGTTCTCCTCCTACATATGTGTGTGTGTGTGTGGACAACATGGACAGGCTGCTGACTGGCTACAGCTGCTAAAGGAGAACCCTACGCTGGACACTTGTGATTGTTTAAACAGCTGGTATTTTTACATAAATTGTATTGAACAATAATGTGGTGGGTCACCAGACCACTGAGTAACAAACACATCAACACTACTCAAGAGTTAAAAATCCACATAAAACTCTGAATCTGTGTTAAAGCTCATCAGAAACAGCCCTGATAACACACATTTACCGGTTCTCTACTGAGGCCTGTGGCGGCTCCGACTCTGTTGATCAGGCTGTGAATGTCGACTCGTGCTCAATTATGTAAAATCACATCAAGTGAATCGGCCGTTTCTCTGTAGCTGAGCAACACAATCACTTCAGGGCAGCATAATGAATGAGCAAACATGATCCTCACGCTTTCACTCTTAAAAAGGTTCTTCGGGAGTTCTTTAGCAAAGAAAATGGTCCTATACAGAACTATTCAACACTCAAAGAACCGGTTGCATGAAAAGGGTTCTATTTTAACGAGCTTGACCTCATAACAGTAGAAAACCCTTGTTGGTGCTATATAGAACCCTTTTCAGCAACGTTCTATATAGAATAATCTTCAGCACATTCTCCATTCATCTGTAGAACCCTTTCATTATGCAAAGAACCATTTAATCATGCAACCGGTTCTTTGAGCGTTTAATAGTCCTATATAAAAACAATTTAACTGGAAGAGCTACACATTTAATGTGTTAACCCTCCTGTTCTCCTCAAATTAACTAGCAGCTTTTATTCTTGGGGTCAGTTTGACCACAGCAGTTTAAACCTCTGGGACATACCGGTTCAGGTGGGAATGATCAGATTAAGGTCTAGAAATCTGATAAAGAGGACGGGTTTTAGCTCAGTAGTCAGATTTCTCAGCGCTGTGAGCTCTTACTCTGATTTCTTTCGCATTTCTCAGTCTGAGCATGCGTGAAAACAGACTGCGGTACCAGAAATAAGCGCTAATTAAAGTGCAAATAAATACAACACATGCTTGATTTTATAACGTAAAAGCACAATAAACACTAAAAGATCTTCTAAGTCACCTAATGAGTTGGCTGTTGTTGTTTGGCAAATGCGAAGTGCTAAATGACATGCTGGAGAAATGGAAGTTGGGAAAGGTCTGGCTCAGTTCACTAGGTTCAGATGCAGGTTTGCTTATCCTCCAGCTGACCACAGAAATCGGTCAGCTTCACAGCTTCGTTAAGTTAAGCAGTAGGTTTTTTTTGTTTTTGTGTGTTCTCGGACATGTGAAGCCTGACGGCCTCTACGCTCCCGC
Source organism: Pygocentrus nattereri (assembly GCF_015220715.1). Classification (NCBI taxonomy): domain Eukaryota; kingdom Metazoa; phylum Chordata; class Actinopteri; order Characiformes; family Serrasalmidae; genus Pygocentrus; species Pygocentrus nattereri. The sequence goes on from NC_051224.1 coordinate 39,633,350, forward strand.
TGCGATTTATTAACGCAGTGTTCTCTGATGACAGGCAATTGATTCGATATGTCTTGAATGGTGAAAGTGTGACACTATTTAAATCACACTCTGATATCTGTGAACTTTCACCAGTAACATGATTTATTTGCCCTTTCTCTGCTTTCTCACAGACCCTATAAGCATCTCCACAAGCAGCTCAAACAGGGCTCAAGCTGAGTTACAAACATCCCAGCTGTGTGAGAAAGCTCTCAAAGTTACTGCTCTTCTGGGAAGGCTTCACACCAGACGTTGGAAGATTGCTGTGAGGATTTGATTGCATCCAGTTGCAAGACCATTAGTGAGGTCAGAGTTATAGCCCACAGGCGCAAAAAAAACCCCTTCCGCTTACGTCACATCATCTGTGAGTTTATTGGCTGGTTTCAAAGCAGAAATCTGATCACTGTCTGACTCATTTAGACCCAGTTTCTCTGGTATCTGATCAAGTGTGTGTAAACGTGTTGATCAGATTACTGACAAAATCAGATTTTCTGCCGTTATCGGATTATTGCATGCATGTAAAAATACTTGTACAATCCTTCTACAAGTGTGGTTACGTTAGGGCCCTAAAACAGAGATTTGCATATTATAATGACCTCAATATCATTTAAAACAACTAAAACTAATGTGTGTAAAATGTTGATTTTTAATATTTTACACAGCTACAACAGCCTGGGCTCAAAGAACACTGATGCATACAAAATGCAAAAAAGCCATTTATTTATTTAGAAACGTACAATGAATGGGGATAAACTGACCCCAAAGATAACAGGAGGGTTAAAGGACATGCGAAGGCAGTTTATAATGCATCATAACATTCAGTAACACTTTACTGATGGGCAGCATTGATAAGGCTACATTATACCTGCATAAACCTTTATGATGACTCCAGCAACGACTGATGAAAAGGCCGATTTTATCCATTTCACCTGAGAAACGGTCAGATGAACTGACACTAGGTGTTGTGTATGCTGTACAGTTTTATCCCAACGATCACGTTTGTGCATAATTTGCTCTAAAATAAAATTCTGACTATTTAAATGTGAAAAAGTTTCATATATTGTTGTTATTGTCTGTATTGCCCTACTTTGATATTTAATGAATTGCAATCAAATCAAATTAAAGCCAGACAGTTTCACTGCCACGAGACAAACTGCAGGATTCTAAGTGAAGCTTAATTTAAAAAAAAAAAAAAAAACACTGAAAGAGCCAGAAAAAAAATTTAATGGCACAAAAAAAAACCAAACATAACCCAACGAAACATAACCTGACACTGAAGGCACCTGAAACCGACAGCATCCAGATCCAATTCAGCCCTCAACCCTTCTTCATCTTCAGCATGGCCATGTACATCTCGAGAGACTTCTGGATTGAGTCCTTGGAGATGAAACCGACAAAGTTTTTAATGTCGGTTTCTCTGTTGGCCAGCATTCTGTCTATTGTAGGCTTCCTCATCATAGATTTGCTTATCTGCCGGGCGTGATCTGTGGACATAATGCATCACAACGCTGTCAACAACAATAACTTGGCTTTCTGCATCCTGTCAAATCATCCAATGCAGAGCTAATGACCAGCCTGACCTGGGATGTCAAACCACTTCTCCATCTTTTCTTTGGCTGTGCTTAAAACTTTATCCTCGGGGACCACCTGGTCCACCAGGCCGATCTTCAGGGCGTCGGCGGGGCTGTACATCACGCCAAACTGAATGGACTCCTCCGCTATTCTGTAGCCCACAGTGTTCACCATGGAATCCTTAAACCTGAGACGGAGAACAGTTTCCCCTCTGTGTTTTTAAAGACTCCAAAGGAAAGATGCAACTTCACTAAGGCGCCAAGATGAAACACAAGCACGATTAAATATAATAATTTAACAGAAAATCTTACGAAACCCTTCACTATAAGATAATTAGATCTTAAGTATGGTGTGATTATGATTCATTATAAAACTGATGCTTACGGTTGTTTAAAAAAGGAATAAACTCCATGTGTCAAACGCAAGGCACGATCCAACCCGGCCCTCGAAATTATTTCGATTTTCTATTAATATTAGCCCATTTCACAATTAGCAGCACTACAATCCCCAGCATGCACTGCAACGTAATTGGCACCGACACCCCATTTCCAACAACAATCTATGGGACGGCAGTTTTCTACCCAACTGCACGTCATATCACCAAATGTCAGGTGTCGAGACCAAACACACAAGCAGGGTTGAAAGCTCTACATCCCGGGGACGTTTAAAGAGATTTAACAGTTACCTGTAGCTAATGTAGTCTAATTATATTTAGATTTACATATATGCAAATATGTAAGTGTTTACATGTAATATTTGAAGGTCCACTAAAAGTTTTGGCGTATTAAAATAAATTTTCTGCCTGCCACACTGATTTCATTCAACCAGCGCAGCTCAACATTTCAATCTCATCTACGGTAAATACAGTAAGAGTGGAATGAATCACGTCACACAGCATTTCAGTTTCAACCAAGAGTTCAGTTACGCTTGGGCGTGTGTGGGGAACCTTGCGTCTTGCTGTGGTTTGTTACCATCACTGAGTGCGTTTACATGCAACATCTGCAGAAAATCAGATGTGGTCAGTGATCTGATCAACGTGTTTATCTGCACTTGAGGAAGCAGATAACGGGGAAACTACTGTCTGACTCGTGTAGACCTGGAATCAGACTTCTACTTTAGAACCAGCCAATGAACTCGCAGTAGAACTCAAACTTCACACCGTGGATGTTTTTTTTAAACATCGTGCCGCTTCGCCTGAAAATATGAAGAATAGTCAAATCCTTTACTTCGTCTTTGGTTTCAGCGCCGCTCCAACAGTGTTTTGCTGCGTCTCGCGACGTCCACCATGCGCAGACTGAGAAATCCGAAAGAAATCCGAGTAAGAGCTCACATGCACGGAGAAATCTGATCGGATTTCTAGATCAAAGTCAGATGTTTACCATGACCGTTTGAACAACCGGATAACTGCAGAAATCCAATCATGATCAGATTACAGAATGCATGTATACGCACTCATTGAGGGCTGTTGCCGTGGTAACTCAACCCTCACAAGGCACCGGTCTAGGAATCACTGTACGATGCAGCACCGCTGTGTCTGATCCACTTGTACCAGCGCAACACACTAACACACCACGACCACATCCGTGTCACTCCAGAGCTGAGAATGACCCACCACCCAAATAACACCTGCTGTGTGGTGGTACTGTAAGCAAAATAGATGGACCCCATGTTGGCTGGGTTCTCCAGCTCTGGTTGGCTGCTCACTTGCCACAGTGATGACGCCAGATTCAGTGGCAACCAAACGTTTGGTTTTCTAGTTCGGGTAGCTCTACACATTTATCGAGATCTTCCACATCTCCTTTTTTGTTTTAGAAATTAGGACATATTCACTCTTTTCGTCAGTCTCCTGGAAAACGGGGGAAGTATTTAGATTGACCGATATGCTGCAGCAGACCGTAAAGTTCCCGTGGCAGAGTTATAGCTGCTAGGCTATGAAGGCCCAACTGGGTGAACCAGTGTGCTACAGCGCCACCCTGAGGTAGAGCTGTGCTGCAGCTCTAGTCAGTTAAGACTGGGTATTTTCCCTGATGTTTTTAGCGGAAGCAGCACTCATAAGCAAACTGGTTAGTGGATTACACAGGCAAAACGTCTGATAGCTCCATTTGGGAAAAGAACAAAGGGGCCCTTTATGCAACTGATAAAGAAAATGCCCTTTCGTTTGTCAATGGACAAAGTAACACATAATAAAAGGCAAAAAGTCCATTTTAAAAGGTGTGGAATTGCTTCTTATCATAATTATCACATGAACACAATAACAAGTTGTTGTAAGAAGATGATGTGTTTGTCTTTCCCTTAACTTTGGAAGCAGATCATATGTACCTGTTTACCTTCACAGGTCTGACACTGCCTAACTGCCAATAATCTAGGACCACTACTGAAACGGTCTGCTATTTAAGTACCTAGTCTACTTTTAGTTTTTTCCCCAAATTAATTAATGAATGTTGTACCTACTTGTTTAATTATTTACGTAGTTATTTGATTTATGTGTGTTTACTCAACACTTCTTTGCTCTTTAAGGTTTTATCGTCCATAATTACAACAGTTTACTAGTAAAATCCAATAAAGATCAGCAAAGACAGCAGCTCACCAACAGGGGGTGAAGTAGCTGAACAATGGGCTTCCCCTGAATTTGTATTTAAGCGTTTATTTTAAGATATAAATAAGAGCTTATTTTCAAGGACCCCCCCTGAATTTTGATTGAGACATTCAGAGGGGTCCAAGAGGTTAATTAAGGGGTCCTGGACCCCCCAGGACTGCCTGAATTTCGTACCTTGGGACTAATCATTGAAGAACAGGGTTACAAAGTATGTTGACAAACAGATGGACTACAGTCTGTAACTGTAGAACTGTAAACTGCTCCTGTGTGGTCAGTGGAAGTGAGCCTAATGAAGAGGCCAGCCAGTGTATTATGGTGAATCTGCCTTGGGCTGCGCTCACCAGAATGGTGCGACTATGCCAAGCTGCGCTTCATTGAGGCCTATTTTGTAGCGAGGATTGTCCGCCAAAATCCTGTAGTCACAAGACAAAGCCATCAGACAGCCTCCTGCAGGACTGGCACCCTAAAAAAATTTGATTAGAGGATTATAGATTATTTAATCTTTATCATTATGATACTGGAAATAGGTGTGTCAGCACATATTTGCAAAAAATATATATTATATACCAGACAGATGTTCAGATTTCATTGATATTTCCATTGAATACCAGTGTAGTAAAGGTGTATCCATCCATAAAATTCACAGATATATATATATATATATATATATATATATATATATATATATATATATATATATATATTCGTTTTATTAGAGATCTCAACTTTATGAAAGCACAAACCTGAGCTTTATATTCAGTTTATAACGCCACAAGCTAATATGTTACCCCAGGCTAACACACCAGATATACGGCAATATGTGCAAATCACAATAAAACAAGACAATACAATGAGTAATACTATAAAATATAAGGATTTAACAATATACGGGGTGATTCAAAAAGATTCATCCGATTTCAAAGCGCCATATTTTTACAGCCCTGAGGCGCCGAGGAACCAATCACAATCCAGCTGTAAGAGGAGGTCATAGAGTTTCTGACCGGCTCCTTCAGTCTGAGAGGAGCTGAGACCCCTGAGCAGAGCGTTCTGCGTTCTCCACGTCAATCAGAGTGAATCCGTCAGAACTGGGCAGCGGGATTTTCATCAGCAGTGAAGCTCCAGCAGCTCAGAGCGTTCGGCGCTGGTTCCACAGCACTGGATGATCTCCGAAATCCCACTGAAAGAGCCGTGAGAGCAGCGACGCCCGACACGCTCAGTCCAGTCTGGGATGAGTTTGACTGTGGTGTTGATGTCGTCCGTCCAGCTGGAGGAGGTTCAGACTGAGACCTTGTAGAACTACATAATAAACTTTATGCTCCTTTACACCGTTTACAGTTCACTGCTCTGATCTGGAATGACTTACAGGTGAAATCAATCTTTCTGAATCAGCCTATAAAAGATCGACTGCACCATAATTCACGACAGCGTTCCTCTTTTTATTAACATCTATTTGTATTAAGTATACACTCACGTTAATGGCAGCGATCATAATCTTGCTGGAGCTGTATAGTTTCAGCCACAGGTCCTGCACGCTCCTCCAAAACAGCTCGTAGTGCTCCAGGGTCTTCCCGTACATGTCCATGATGTCCAGGCCCGCAGAGAAAACCTTTGGCACTGCCTACATTGAAATAAGAGTGAAAACAGGCCTTTGTAAACCTTAAACCTGCTTATACATCAACAGCAAGGCTGCTGTTCTGGGTGCAGCTGAAGGCCTAAAGACTGGACTTGTTCACTAAGCAACTGGCCATCCATGCTCTTCCCGCAAAAGCGTTCCCATGGCAACGGCAAAAATCCCAAATGAATTTAGGGTGGAGCTTAGAGAAGCAGCATAACGTTGACTTTCCAGCGGAAAACGCCACCGCACCAAGCTGGCTGCTGTAAACAACAACGATTTCCACACCACTAGCTAAATTAAATATCACCCAATTAGAATCTGAAAGTAATAATTAATAATAAAAGTATTAATAATGTGCTCCAAAATTCATACTTCTTGGCTTAAACTTGTGCTCTACGGTTTCTCATTCGGCTGAAAGAGATTTCTGCCAGCATTCAAGCTCGTTCACGCTCGTTATTAAAAGATGCAATCTGGTCAGAGCATGGGGAGGCCAGTTAAACTGGCGCTGGACCTCCGGTGACTTACGGAGGTCAGAATAATTCCTCTGCAGTTCTTGTCAAGCTCAAGCTTGTCTAAACCGATGGCCATCTCAGTCAGAAAGTCCATGCCCATGCTGTTGACCGGAGGACCCTGGAACTTCACCACAGCAATACCTGCGCAAAAACATCCGTGACTGTTAGAGACTCGATTTGGGTGTCAAACACTGGTTAAGGCATGAGGACAAAACCCAACTCTACAATAATGCTAAATTCTGCTAGCGTCCCTATAGTATTCAAGCAGTATGTTAGCGCTAAGCTAACAGCAAACATTCCTGACGAGGCTGAAGCTTCTTGCTTCAGTTTTCCGCTCCATCCTAAACGATGCGGAAGCTTCAGTGGCGCCGGAATGTAACTGCTGCTCCGTTAAAGGTGGGACAGGAAATTTGAAAGAGGCAGTTCTAGATTAACCGCAGACGTCGGGAAATTTAACAGACGTTCCATGCTTTACTCGACGCTCAGTATATATTTGATCTCGTATCGGTTTCACGGTCAGCTCTGCTGCAGAGCTGCTGCTGCCACTCATTCTGTCAGCAAAGCATCTAGAACCAACGTCCATAAGGCCTAGAGTGATGCTTTCTCCTCCCATCGTAAATCAAGACAATCACATCAAATCACGTTTGTCACAGCATCTTCGTAGCATCCTTGTGGTACTTAAACAAACGAAAAATACATAAGGAAAAAAACTCTATGCACACGGTACTGCACCACTCCAATGTACAGCTTTTATATAGTAATTAAGTTACGAATACGAGCTATAATAAGTACAATTGTACACATTTTTATAGATGCAATTTGCAAATACATGAGATGCAGGGTACACAGTAGTTATTATTAAATAATCATTAAGAGACCCTTATTAGTCTCACAGCGGGGGGATATTTCACCGCCACATTTAACCCATCCGTGCAGTGAAACACCACATACACACTAGTGAACACACACACTAGGGGGCAGTGAGCAATGGGCAGCCCTATCCACAGCGCCCAGGGAGCAGTTGGGGGTTAGGTGTCTAGATCAATCACACTTCAGTCGTGTATTGTCGGCTCTGGACATCGAACTGGCGACCTTCCAGTCACAAGGATAAATCAACGTATTAGAATATTGACATATATCGTTGCTGTAGGAAGAAAACCTTGTATCTCCATTTTTGGCATTTTTCAGTTTTTGACATAATTGGAAAGTGTCTGTTACTCTTTACATTGTCTGTAAATTTTATGATGAATGGCCCAAAATTGCTTGGAAAGACGTCTGGTTCCATTGACTTCCATTAAAAGTAAAGTAGGTTTTTTTCCTTCTCCTGTAAAGTTACCGTTTTGGAGATACGAGGTTTTCTTCCGACAACAGCGATATATATATATATATATATATATATATATATATATATATATATATATATATATATATGTGTGTGTGTGTGTGTGTGTGTGTGTGTGTGTGTGTGTGTGTGTGTGTGTGTGTGTATATGGATTTTTCTAAACGTCTTCGGGGAAAACGAATAGGGTTTTTACTTCTGGAGCCGTCAAAAAAGTTGCCGGTCACTGTTCAGCTCTCTTACAGGCCGCAGCCCATCTGCAGCTCTAGACGGCAGAACAAATGGGATAAAAATCAATAAATAGAATAAAATCAAGAAAATAAACAACAGCTCCTCATCGGAGGGTTCCGAGTATATGACAACAGACTGTCGCATGAGACGACGTCATTACATACAGCATTTTATCGCTAAATGTCAGTTTGATTGAAAAAATTAACTTTTTCCCCTTTTTTAAAACAAATTTCCACATTTCAGCTCCTGCAATTTGTGCAGGACGTCAATGGAAATGTAGCCACAGTGACTGGCAGGTTCAGAGCCGTCCACCACGAGAGAGAGGCTGTGTGGTCAGGAACCATCAGCTGAGCAGGCCTGTACTTTTTTTCCAAAAGATTTATTAAAATCATACCAGAGCTGTTGTCCAGGTCCACCTTGACTTTGGACGATGTTGATGAGTTTCTGCTGTTGGAACCGAAGTATGACAGAGCGTAGAGTCTGCCAGGTCTGCCGCCTGCAGAGAGCAGAGACCCTAAAAGAGATTCAAGAGAAAAGAGACACTTAAGCTTCCTAACTTTAAAAAGACTTCATTGCTTTAGTGGGTAAAAGAAAGAGGGGAGTAAAGCCCCCCAGCACTGGGCTGTGGAGCAGTGGAACCGTGTTCTCTGGAGTGATGGAGGTCCATCCAATATCTTGGGGAGGAGCTGGAGTGACCCAGAACTGACCATCTAGAGCTGGGCAATGCAGCAAAAATACAAACATTTTACGATACATAATATGACCCGATATTTTTATTTTCTGACATCTGATCAGCTGGAACTGAGAAAGAAAGAACCAGTAGTGCTACATTTTAAAAATACTATCAAAAACTCTGACTGCAATGATTTTTATTCAATATTTACTATTTTTCCACTTTTTATAATGAAACAAACAGTCGATACACGACTCAGCGTTCCCCCCAGAGGGAGATACTCTCTCCCACAGAACCCTCTTTTCCCAGCTGCCTGAAACGCCTCGCTGAAATTCCAGCACTGATGCTTGGTTACAAGATGACATCATCTCATAACACAGTCTTTACTGCCCGCCTACCTCTCTGCTGTGACTGCTGTTCCGGCAGCGTCGGTTCTGCCGGATCAGTTTCATCCAGAGTCGATCCTGAAAGTCCGGTCAGCGTCTTCTCCACGTTACAGCACTGAACGCACTCTTGCCACTGTGCACTATGTGAGGGGGCTGAGCTTGCCGGTAGGCGGGCAGTAAGATGTGTTATGAGATGATGTCATCTTGTAACAAAGCAACAGGGCTGGAATTCCAGCAAGGCGTTTCAGGCAGCTGGGAAAAGTGGGATCTGTGGGAGAGAGCATGTCCCTCTGGGGGGAACGCTGAGGTGGTGATTCTGCAGGTTTACATGCACCAAAAGCTAAAACACAATAAAGAACTGTAGAACTGAATCATTCTACTGCCCTTAGTATTAAGATGAACAGACGCTTATCAGTCCAGCGGGGGAAATATGAACCCATCTGTGCAGTGAAACACCACACACACACTAGGGGGCAGTGAGCACAGTGAGCACACTTGCCCGGAGTGGTGGGCTGCCCTATCTGCAGCACCCAGGGAGCAGTTGAGGGTCAGGCCTCTTGCTCAAGGGCACTTCAGTCAGGTCCTGTCGGTTCAGGGGATCGAACCAGCGACCTTCCAGTGACACGGCTGGTTCCCTAACCTCCAGCCCACGACTGCCCCCTATTAATGCCTGTGCCTGTGATTGTTATGTCCAACTCTTTATCATCAAATCTACCCGCCGGTCTGTGACATTAATCGCATAAATGCCGCAGATTTGGGTTAAAACGCTGCTGTGAAGCGTCGAATCTGCTGCTGATGTTGTTCAGGTTGCTCCCCTGCACAGCAGAGCGTGGCTGACCTTTGTCCTACTTTTTCATTAAACCGCCTTCTTTGGTGTAAAAGCGGAGCAGAAACACTAAACGCCGAAATTTAACCCGAGTTAAACCAGCAGAGCTCAGAAATTCGCCCTAACGTACCAGACAAGGAAACCCTCGCCGCTTTTCTCAGGAGAGTGGCCATCCCGCCAGGACCTGACCAGCCTGCGCACAGCAGTCAAGCAGAAGTAGCCTGGTGACGTCGGTGGAGGAGGGCGTGTACTGGAAGCCGATTGGATTAGAGACCCGTCAATCAGCCTGACAACCAATCACCGATGAGCGACCGTAGCGGCCTCTGAATGTGATATACAATAAAGTAAATCTCAGTTACAGGCTGCGTGTTTGCGTGTTTGTGCATTTTTCAACGAACGTGCAGTTTATTCGACAGAAAATACGAATTTAACACACTATAAACGTTCGGAGTCACTGGGGTCACTTCTGGGTCACTTCTGGGTCAAATGACGCCAAGGACGTGTCCTATAAAACCTGCACACAGATGGTTTTCCTGTGATATATTATTAAAAATTATTACATTTAGGAAACTGTATTTAATCTGCGTTGTACACCCAGAAACTCTTCTTCACTTCTTCTGCACTGTAGCCACAAAAAGGAGCTTGTATTGACCCTGAATGTAATCTTTGCTTAGTTTATGTAGTGTTTATTTTATTTAAAATGTATTTACAAATGTAAATTCACTCATTACACAGATGCTAAACAATACCTTCTGTTCTCTATCCTAGTTCTATTACCTTCTCCAATATATGATATGTTTTAGATTCATGTATTCCACATATTTGTCAATGTACTGTTTGCACAAAAGTCCTGCAGCATGACGTCATCATCATCTCATGGGGGGGGGATCAAGACACATGTGGGTACGGTATTGGACCCCTTACAGCAGCGTTTCCCACCCTGGTCCTGGAGGCCTACCGAGGAACGCTGTATACGCAGTCTTGAATGTATTCAGTAATGTATTTGATTACAAATCATTAAAAAAAGTAACTTAAGATTAGAAATGAGCAGATCAGAGGGAGGGACAGTGAAGGTGGAGCAGTTTGGAGATAAAGCCAGAGAGGCCAGGTTGAGATGGTTTGGACATGTGTTGAGGAGGAATAGTGGATATATTGGGCAAAGAATGTTGCAGATGGAGCTGCCGGGTAGAAGGAGAAGAGGTAGACCTCAGAGAAGGTTTATGGATGTAGTGAAGGTGGACATGGAGATGGTTGGTGTGAAAGTAGAGGAGGCAGTGGATAGGGCGAGATGGAGGCAGATGATCTGCTGTGGCGACCCCTAAAGGGAGCAGCCGAAAGAAGAAGAAGAAGATTAAAAAAGTAACTTATTCAGAACAGATATTACTAAATTACAGGGGAAAAAACTTCACACTGTTCCTTGTTGTTACATTGAAAAGCCACACATTAACCATTCCGCCTTTTCCGAGTTATCCGCTACTTTGTTTTCGATATTCTTTTGCACAACCTTTTACATTAAAAAGCCAAACTATGCTTTGTTTACATTTCAGGGACCCCGTTCTCTTACAGAGCATCATATGACGCCACACCTCAACAGTGTTTTGTCTCTCTCTGCCTGCTTCTCTCCTCCGCTGCTCCCTGGATTCCAGCACTTCCATGAGCTAAGCCATCAGTTTGCAACATCCCAAGAACGAAATCTCACAGATTTGACTGTAAAACAAGCAGCTGTGTGGTTTTCAGGTAATGGCATGTGTAGAACATCTACAGCACGTTCTCTGTTAATCTGAAGAACCCTTTCATGATGCAACGAACCCTTCAGTCATCCAAAGAGTTCTTCAAGTGTTTATAGTTATATATAGAACCATTTTCTTTACCAAAGAACCTTTGAAGAACCATAATTTTTTCATCATCCACCTGCCCTGTCGTTACAGAATACAAGGCCACCAGTGGACACAGCGAGTCTGTTTGATGCTTGAGGAACAGTGAAGCAGAAGATACTGCAGGGCTGCAGGGCAGAGGACAGTTTGTTGTATGGGTTGCAGGCCTTTCTGTCGATTGAAGTGTAGGAGGTTTCCTGCTCTGGGGACACTGCTGCAGGGACTGCTCCACTTACTGCACTACTGAGGCTGATGTGTCCAAGGACAATGCATGTCCCCGTAGTGGTACCATGTCCCAGGGTCTGTCCCAGTCCAGTCCAATCCTGTATCTAGTTTCGTGTCCAGTCCTTACTTCAGCCCTCTGTTCAAATCCCACTCCAGTTCCCTGTCCAGCCCTGTGCCCAGTGAACACTCTGAGTGTTCATGGTTCTATATAGAACCCAAGAGCCATTTGCATGCTTAAAGGGTTCTCTGCATGGTGAAACCGTTCTTCAGATTGATGGAAAATGAGCTGCAGATCCTTCTTTTTGAAAACGGTGCTGCTATGGTTGTGGTGTCAAGCTTGTAACAATAGCAGAACCCCGTTTTGGTGCTATGTAGAACCATGTACGGCACATTCTCCATCAATCTGAAGAACCATTTTGACACACGAAGAACCCTTTAATCATGCAAAGGGCTCTTTTAGTGTTCGAAGTGAAGTTTGTAGTGAAGAATCAGCTGTTTTAAACGTGTACGGTGTCATGTTCAGGCTCTTGTCCAGTTCCCTGTCCTCGTTTGTGTCTCAAGTTCTTCCTCGATCGCCTTCTTAGGTCTCGCACCTCGGGAGCTGCACGTTGGGCTCTGTGATGATCTCATACCATCCCAGACTCAGCATTTGTATCCACCTGCCTTGTGGGCTCAGTCATACCAGGATCAGTAGAAATGCCGGCAAATTTGCTTAGAGTAAAATCTCTTTACATTAATTTACATTCCATTATCTGCATTATCTGTGAGCAGATATGAGCAAAGGGTTCTTGTTTGCCACTCTGCTCCATATGTTCATGATATGCTGTTTCCTGAGAGTTCTTTCAGAAATTGGTTGTGAAGAACCTGCATTGACTTCTAGAAGCAATTCTTGCCTGGAAGCAAAGGAATTTTCATTGACCGTGAAAGCCGTGAAACACCCTGGCAGTCCCTGTCTGTCAGTTCCGTCTTTCGGCCACAATTCTGAGTAGAATTTCCTGTAGACTGGGATTTCTGCCACTGCTGGTCGACCTGTATGACCGTACGCTTCGATATGCCTGCAGATTCAGCTGCTTCCTTCACACTGTGGCCTTTGGCGCCCAAATGCAATCAGCCCTTACTGCCAATCATTAACATCAGCTTTGCGACCCATTTTCCCCACATCGAATGAGACACTCACTGCACTGTACCACCTTTTCTCAATCCATGAATCCTGTCACACACACCGCAGGTATTTATGGCCTGATCATCCTCTGCAGGAGCCTGAAGTTACTACCACCTTAAACATGCCAGTAACAGTTTATTAACAGAAACAATTAAAGAGTCTCTGGCTTTTGCACAGCACTGTAGCAGTGAAACGAAAGAAGAATCTCACTCAGTCACAGAGAGAACGTACGGATTCAGACAAGCTTTACTGGTTGACTTTATTATTTTAAAAAATGCAAGATGCATGAAAAGATATACAGTAAATTTTCCACTATGACATTTAATTTTATTTGAATCACAAGCCGTATACCAGACTCTTACTGTCCCCGCCGTCACGTCTGACAGGTCACAATGGAAAACTATGACGAGGCTGTAAAAAATGTAACATGCAGTCTACAGATATCCAAGATCACATCTAGTTATGAAAATAAGTACAAGATCACAACCATATCCCTTTTAGAAAAACAGGACATTATGAGGGGGTATGAGTGTCTGCTGATTAAGGTCAATTTTAACAGGCTACTCATCTTTCGACTGTGGAGTTACACAGTTATCAATTACAAAAGACACGAAGCAGATAATCTTTTTCTCTCTCTGTCTCTTTTAATCTCTGCTCACGTGTCTGATTTTAGCCTCGGTACACATGCATGTTATACATTTTCGGTGTTACTTAATTTCTTGAAAGGTTCCTCGTGTAATGTTACACAGCTTGGCACTGTTAGAGTGGCTTAGAACAAGCAGAGGTACATAAATCGCTGTTGCCGGGACAAAACCTCGTATCTCCATTTTTGTCGTTTTTCAGGTTTTGACATGACTTGAAAGTCCATATGGTCCCATATGTTGTGTGTAAATGTCGTGATGAATGGACCAACAGAAATGATCTAAAACGACTTGGAAAGACGTCTGGTTCCATTGACTTACATTAACAGTGGAGTAGGTTTTTACCTTCTCCTGTAAAGTTACTGTTTCTGAGATACGAGGTTTTGATCTGACAGCAGCGAGAAACGCATGTGGTCACTTTCTCTTTATCATACTGTCAAGCACACAAATGACACCTTCTTTTCTTTTCTTTTCATTATCATTGTGGAAAAGAGGTTTGAGAGGCCCTGATATGAAAGCTAAAAGAGTAGAAGAAATGCAAGTTCGGTAAAAACAGAAGACAGAAGTGCTGGACATGGGGCTGCTGTCTGATTATGGCGTTAACCTCGGGAACAACTCTGGCACGAGCGACACTTAGCACACGTCACTTTGTGGAGGTCAGCAGGGAGGGTTAAAGGAATACTCCAACGTCTTTTAACCGGCGTTTGGAGCATAAGGTCGATCACCGAGCCCAACAACTTTGACGCATTCGCTTCACTTAGGTTAATGTATAACTCGGGTACTACTAGTCTTGAACAACATCGAATCTAAGAAAACAAGCATTTCATCATTCATAAATGATGTTACTCAATCTCGATAATTATTTCAATTTTTTTAATACTTTTAAGGTTTATTTGCTGACCTTCTACTGATTTGCTACATAACATAAGCATATTATGTTATGTTATCTACTTTATTGGTCCTCTGTAGGAAATGTGCCATTCTTGGCCTAACTATGCCCAATCAGAGCAGTACAGTGAGCCAGCTGAGCAGCGCCACCTAGAGGAAAGGAGGGTTAAATGCATAACCTGGATATCCAGTCAGTCCTGGGACTGGGACCCATGACCAGTTGTGAAAGACACTCTACACTTGTCTTGTCAAGTTAATTCTAGTTGATATATGTAATATTTCTTATTTTAAGATGGTTGCACACTTATTAAAAGATTATCTAGCGTATTTCTAACCAAGAATAAACGTATAAGCATATTTCAAGCACATTTTTTAAAACAACCAAAATGATCTGCAAAGATAGTGTGAGATCATTTTGCCTAATAAAATTGCTTAAAACAAGTAAAAACTGTTTGGAAAGGAGTTACAATAATAAACGTTTACAACAAACTCAACAAGAGAAATATTAGATTTATTGGCTAGATTTAAGATAATCTTATAACAGAAGCCAATGGAAAAGGTGCTGAAGTGACACGATGACTGACTGTGTTAATCAATGGTACGACACATATGGGGGCCAAACAGATACTGGGTTAAAAAGCGCTGAAATATTCCTTTAATCCCTGCGAAAACCCACAGTTATTCACAACGGTCTGACTACAGAGTCAGTACAGAAGCCACTGCACGATCATTTCACACTCACGCATGCACCGTTCTGCTCTGAAGCTCCGGAAAGAACCTTAAACGCGAAGGATACAGACGTCATAACACATACATTTACAGTTCAAAACACGAACTAACCTGAGAATACAGGCGCGAGGAATTTAGTCTGTTGTCTACACAGCTGATAACATGTTCTTTAGGAAATTTGTCTCTAAATCCCAGCAAGTCCTCACATATATGTGTATTTCCCTACCATCCCTTACACCCTAATAATTACGCACTGCGTAGTCCTATTGGAGCTGGATTCATTTTACCAGGGCAGGCTCTGATTACGGATGAGATCTAGGATTCCAGTATGGATAACGGATGAGATCTGGGATTACGGATGAGATCTGGGATTCCAGTATGGATAACGGATGAGATCTGGGATTACGGATGAGATCTGGGATTCCGGTATGAATCTGCAGCATGTCTAGTTTTACAATGTGACTGTCCTGCTGAGTGTTTACATCCAGGTTTTGACTTTTCAGTCCCAGAAATTTGAGGAAATTACGCCGACACTTTATCCCAAACTCTTCACCCAATGAAATCCTGCATGTTACATTACACAACCTGCTCTGGGAAAACTGATCCAGCTCTAATAGTCCTTATATTTGCATTAATTTCACCCTCATATAGTAACAAAAGATACATTCTTGAACCCAACCCTGCTCCACAGCTAAGCCCAGCGTAAACCCCTCTCCGTGCACCTTTCCTACATGCAGTCAGGCCCTATGCAGCGGCGCAGGTGCATGCGGGACAGAGAGGGAGCTGCTTTACTCCGCGCTGTCCCAGTCCTTCTTGATCTGCAGGTTCCACTCCCAGGACAGGTGGTCCGTCTTGTCGTCGTCTGTGAAGTAAGACTTGATGTGGTAGGTGCCCCGGACGATCATGCCTTTGGGCGCCTCCTCCACCGGGGTGATGAACTCATGTTCCTCCACCCTCGGCCCATAGCTGCCCACCATGTACACAGCTTTGTCCACTGCAAGCAGAAAATAAAGAGATCTTGAACCTTTTGTGCAGTTTTAGTCCATATTTTTGGTTGAAAAGGTTTGTCTGCATCAGTCGAGCTGCTGTACTTAAGCAGTGGAATGAGGAAGTAAATGATCTCGTTCCCACACCTTACTAAGTTGTGGCCACACATTAGGATCTCATCTCGCCGGCGACATCCCGTATAAATAAACATAATGCGTGGCCACGACTTAATAAGGCATGGGAACGAGATCCTGATAAGTGACCACAGCTTAGTAAGGTGTGGGAACGAGATCCTAATGCGTGCTTAGTAAGGCATGATCTCGTTGCCACGCCTTACTCAGTTGTAGCCACAACTTCTCATTCCCACGCCTTACTAAGTCGTGGTCACACATTAGGATCTCATTCCCATGCCTCACTAAGTCGTGCCCACAACTTAATTATCTTGCTCCCATGCCTTGCAATGTCATGGGCATGACTTAGTGAGGCGTGGGAATGTAATCCTTAGTAAAGCAAGATCTCGTTCCCATCTCGCTAATAAGGTGTGGCCATGATTAAATTATTTTGTTCCCATGCCTTACTAAGCTGTGGCCACACATTATTTTTATTTATACAGGGTGTGACCAGCGGGGCTCCGCACTGCCCACCTGTTGTAAAGTTTTGAATGCCCTCACAGACGACCACCGTCTACCGCTCTGCCTCTTTAGTCTCTTTCAGAAACAGATTTTTATGATCTTATTCACCGTCGCCAAGATTTTTAGAAATTTTTAACCCTGTTTTTCAGAAAAGCCGGCTGCCTGTGCGATAAAACGTCAGAATATGAGCTTCTGCTGCACTACGTGAGCCTCGATTTGTAGTTTAGGGAGAGTCATTCACTAAGTATCACGTCTCAGTCGCACTAAACATCTTTCTGTGGAAATTATAATTAGTTTAGATCAGTGTGCAAAGGAAGGACATCCTCTTTAGTCCGAGGACTGCTGTGTGCAAAATTATTAGTGTTCTAATTGGGGTTTTTTTGATTACTGATGCACTGATGATAATTTCGCAAAATATGCAGATTTAAAAATATACCACACTCAAATTTACACACAATCTGCGTGCATTCAGACTTGACCGCACACAGCCTTGAAGAAGAAGAGCAGTGGACCTCATTCTCCAGCACCTTCCTAAGTCTGTTCTTAAATGTGTTCTCGAGAAAGATCCTAAGATCCTAAGATAAAGTCTACGCCAGATTTGTGGCAGCAGAACTGCTCGCACCTTTGAGCTCTTGAGTGCGTGTAGATTCTGTTCTGACCTAAGAAGAAAACACTGAACATCAGAATCTTCATTAAAAAGTGCGTGAGTGGGTTTTAGGAGTGGTTGGTGAGCGTGTCCTGAGCCATGTCTACGAGTCTGTGCCGCCGTAACGAAGACCTGGATGCGCTTTGGGTGGCTTGAGAGACATTTTGAGGACGTACAGAAAATATCCGTTGACAAAACTTGGCCCCGCAGCTCCAGCTTTAATGTAACGAAGCAAAATCTGGACACCAAACATGTCTTGGCTAAACGAGCACATCTGAGAAAGGTTTAAAAAAAAAAGAGGAAATTCAAATCATTCCTTTAATATACGGCGCCAAATGGGAAACTGACACCTTTTATAAACCCAACAAAAACGCAAAAAAACCTGTATTCACCCGGCGCGCCGCTCATCTAAATTCATGACATGTAAATCACCACATTCCAAGAAAACCAGGCCCTGGTTCAACATTCAGAGAGTGCATTGAAATGCACAGCAGCAGATGCCCTTACCTCGAAGGCCTTTCCTGTAGGTCAAGTGCACATACTTCAGCCCAGACACAATGTCCCTATTGACCTGAGGAGAGCAGATGGGAGGAAGACACACACTATGATGAATGTTATTATTTTAAGGAGCCGTTTCCATTATCAGGCCCTATTAAAACACGGTTAGCCACCAGGTGGCGGCGATGAGGAGCCTGCAGCTGAGATATTAACGCTTCGGCTTTTCCTTCCCACTCAGAGCCCCTGAGGGTTTGGCGTCCACGTTAATATCTCAGAAATTAATTTAATTCTGTGCTCTCTTTGAGGTTCATCCACTCTTTCCGGGCCCAGGGGGGCAAGGAACGCTGTCTGGATTCAGCTATACAGACGTACGGAAACAAAAACAGGATCCAGGAGCTGTGGCTGGCAGACACGGCAGAGCAACTTATCAAATGCAACAACCGGACCCCTCCAGAATAAATACTTACAAAAGCAAGTGCATTCCTCAGCGCAAATGGATGGATATTCCTATTAAAACAACAAACCAAGCTGACTCTCTGTCTATTTTGTACCCTGGAATGTTTATGCGTGTTTTTAAGGGCCGTGCTCTTTAAAGAATATAAGCTTGGGAAACGCTTGCATGTGTTTATACACGCGCTTCTCATCCGTGTCCCTCGGGACGCGGCGCTCAGGAGGGGGAAATGAACTCCATCCACACAGGCCGCATGTTACTGCCACGATTATATGGTTACATTAGACATGATGCTAAAAAAAGATCAGAAATTCTAATTGTGCTCGGATAAACATCGATACATTTATCCAAGACCACTTTTCACGCTTGCAGTCAATATTCTCAAAAGCCTTTTTACTTCTGCTGCTTAAAGGCTTTTAAAATCATTCAGTTTTGTGCTTTTGTACTGAAGTATAAACGCGGCCGAGGAGTTTCTGTGTAGGAATATTAACATATATGTGGGAAAATGTTTATAAAAATGCATGCCTAAGTTTGAGGGCATCAAAAGTTTCAATAACTGCCAATAATACTCTAAAATTAATAATCTATATTCATGAGAAGCATATAAATCACTTTACATGAAGTTTGCAAAGGCGTGTCACAACATAATACGTGTTATATATCGCATTATAGTACATTACACATACCGATCAGCCATAACCTTAAAACCACCTCCTTCCTATTCAGTTGACTTTATGTTGATTATTTTATCTACTGATTTATTATATATATTATCATATATTACATATTATATAATACATATAATATTATTATATCGCTGCTGTCGGAACAAAACCCTCCTTTTTTGTCATTTTTCAGTTATTGACATAATTTGAAAATGCCTGTTTCCCTTTCCATTGTGTATGAATTTCATGATGAATGGACCAAAAGAGACGTCCCAAAATGACTTGGAAAAAATTCTGGTTCCATTGACTTACATTAAAGGTACCGTGGGTTTTTTCCTTCTCCTGTAAAGTTACCATTATGGAGATGAGGTTTTCTTCCGACAACAGCGACATATTATATGATACACATTATTTTATTATACATTATAAATATTATTATTGTCACGTATTCAGTGAGCTCTGGGAGATCACATGACGGAGCAACTTCCCTCCGACACACACCCCATGCCCACAATACAGTGGGAGCTCACATGACTTCTGAGTCCCGCTCGCGCTCCCTATCAGCGCTCTAAATCCCCGGAATACTAACTGGTGTCACCTGCGTCCTTATGCCCATGACTAGTTAGTCTCCTCTATAATCCCGGGCTTTAGACAGAGGCATTGTGAAGTGTTGTATCCTTGTGACCTACTGAGCGTTTGTTTTCCACGGCCTGTTTATCGTGTCCTGACCGCTGCTTTGTATTTTTTGACTTTGCCTTTTTGCCTGATCCCTTTTGTACCTTAACCTGTATTGACTGACCTGTGCTTTGAACTTCCTCGCCTGTTTCTGTGACTGTAGTACGGCACGTGCTACACCAGGCTCAAGGAGGACGCTGGAGGCAGGGTTCAATAAGCCACTTCTCAGCGGCTCAAGCTGGCTAGATTTTCCAGTCCTCTCTTCCTTGAGCTTTTCAGCTCTGTCAGTCTCTCCTGCTGTTCGTCCCTCTCTCGCTCTGTTCCCTCTCAGCTCTTTTTAAAAGTTGCTCATGCTGCCCGCCAGATGAGAATCAGCTGTGAGCACCAGAGCAGAGAGGGAACGAGAGCTTGCTGCTCCGCCTCCCTGTTACCGATCCCAGCTGGCAGCTCAGCCGCCTGGGTCAAACACAGCGGCCTCACTGCGTAACAGGTGCTCTGGTGCCTCTCAAGGTTGGCACCAGTGTCCTCGTCCTCCTCCTCCCGCTGCCACTCTCATGCCTCGTGTCCATCAGGGGAGCTTGGGCTTGCCGGGGTTTGTCGCCACTGAGTGTTCGGGCCCCGCCTTCCTGCCGGCTCTCTCGGCCGTCATCATCCGGGACTCTGTGACTTTGTTTTCTGCTGTGCCCTTTTGCTTTGTTTGCCCGATTCTATTAAAACGTGTTGTTTTATACATCCACGAGCGTCTGTATTGAGCTGCCTCATCACCATCATATACAGTACTACGTACTTATTTATTATCTATGTTAGTATATTAGTATATATATACACTAATTTCATTAATCTTTTTTTTTTCTTTAAAAGTGGATCCAAAATTTGAGAACCAGTGTTCAATGCACTGAAAACACTGCACTCTGGTCCAAGTTTATCAAAGATTGACATTTTTGCATATTTTTGGTACAAATTTTCATATTGTAACAGTACATTGTGCTATCTAAACATATCGCCATCCAGATTCCTATCCTTCGAAGCTATACTTCACCTTAAAGTGGATCTTCACCCTGTAATCCACTCCCTCCTTCATGGTGAAGTTCTGCTTCTTCAAAGCATCAAGGTCACCTGCATAAAAAAAGACAATAAAACTGCCGTTACCCTGTAATACCTCAGCTCCGCGGTCAACAGTCTAAGCAAAAAGAGCAGAAATCAATACTGTAATAGTAAACGCAAGTATGTTTCTTGTTTTGCTGCTCACAGTTCAGCCGGGTTCACTGTAAAAAGCCTCCTTCCAAGAGAGAGCAACTGCTGTGTTATCAATTTATCTCTCGAATTTGCCCTAAGTGCTTTCTAATGGATTCGGAGAGAGCTGAGATGGACTAGAAAATAGAAGCCGGAGGACGATAAAAGAGGCTGCGGTGAAATAATGGGGGGTATCACTGTGAATCCCGTGCTAGGCGTGCTGCGAAAAACTCTATTGCATGCGATGTTTATCTTATTCCACGTTGTGTTATGGAGAGCATTTTGATAATAACTCATGGAGAAGCTCTCTCATCTGCAATCACATAGAAATGCTCTGATAATCCACATGTACTGAACAAATCACACATTACACAGACTGGCCACTTTATTGGAAACCCCTACGTTGCAAGTCCACTAATTAGGTGGACACTTACCATACCATCCAGAAACCTCTACCGCCCAAAAATATCAGGCTCTGTGATCAAAACCTGGCCACTGATGAAGGACTAGAGGAGGGGTGTCAAACTCAACCACAAAAAGGGTCACATCAAAAAATCTCAACAAATCCGAAGAGCGTTTATATGTTAATATGTGTTAATATATGTTACGCCAGAACATCAACAGCAAAACGTAGCCACTTGTAGTGAACCTTCCTATATTACATGCAAATACTTGTATATTTACATATATGTAAATATAAATATATTTAGGCTACATTAGCTACAGATAACTCTGAAATCTCTTTAAATGTCCCCAGGATGTAGAGCTTTCAAACCTACCTGTGTGTTTTATTGAAAATGTGTGTGTGGGATCATATTTTATGCTGTTGCTGTATTTATAAAAGCCAGGTAAGACCACACGTTTGTGGTTTTATTTCCCATCATGCCTAACAACGTCCCTTACTGGTGGTACAATGGCACACATGGGTGTCGAACACAAACAGATGAGCTAGTCTCTAAACCCTATACCAACATGGCTGGTCACCAGCAAAGCCAGCATTTATTGTGTTTTAGATGCTGATATGCTGGTCAGCAGCAATGGAGCAAGCATATGTTGTGCTTTGATGACCATGCTGGGCCAACTACACCAGAAACAGACCAGCTCTCGACCAGCATGAAATGCTTGCTGGTCTGTGCTCTTGTTGCAGCAGAGACTGAACACCAGCAAGGAGTTACAAGGGAGGGGTTTCTAATAAATTGGCCGGGTCCTCTAAACAAGATTATGGACCTAAACGTATTAAAAGTAACAACCTCTCACAAAGTAGGAGGACAAGCCTGCAGGTTCTACTATAAATCAATCACTGCAAGGTTGTTAAACCAATAAGCCGCTCAAGGCCGCGTGTTACGGAGATCTTTCCACAGTTGGGGGGTGTTAGTTAACATGATGCAATACAAGTTCAACCACTTTAACTGTGGTAAAATAACTCAGGCCGTGAGTGAATTATTGCATTGATAGTTCCGGTCCTAAGTTTGTTCAGCTGAGCTGCATTTGAAGCTGTTGTGGTCGACATACGTCCAGCTCACAACAACGGAATCCTGAATTAACACTAATGTGCTCATTAAACAACACTGAGCTATAACACTGTGGACTGTTTGGCTGCTCACATGGACCACCAAGTCAAGCCAAGTCAACTGAGAGATGAAGAAAGAACTCTTTAAACCAGAGGTTACTAACAGGTGGACCGCAGTCCGAGTCCTGACCCAGACGCTGTCCTAGGACTTGGACCTATAACTGATAAGCTATGGAGAATCATTTATTTACGACGGGATGGTCCTGTTTAAATCTTCACAGTAGCTTTAGTGGCCGGAGACTCACAGACCAATCGTGTAAATTGATAAAACATACGTGACGCTACTCAGCCAATCAGATCTGTGCATTACGATGAGCTCTGAGACTCAAGTGAGTGACGCCACACAGGGGAGGGACGAGGAGAGAAACAGCAGTCAGAGAAGAAAGTGAGTCAGAGGGAAGTTATTCCACATGACGTGATCTAAAAAGAGGAAACTGACAGTAAATGTTGTTGAAATCTGACCGAACTGGACTTTATTTGATCTGATGTTCAGTAAATGTTGTTGAAATCTGACCGAACTGGACTTTATTTGATCTGATGTTCAGTAAATGTTGTTGAAATCTGACCGAACTGGACTTTATTTGATCTGATGTTCAGTAAATGTTGTTGAAATCTGACCGAACTGGACTTTATTTGATCTGATGTTCAGTAAATGTTGTTGAAATCTGACCGAACTGGACTTTATTTGATCTGATGTTCAGTAAATGTTGGTGAAATCTGACCGAACTGGACTTTATTTGATCTGATGTTCAGTAAATGTTGTTGAAATCTGACCGAACTGGACTTTATTTGATCTGATGTTCAGTAAATGTTGGTGAAATCTGACCGAACTGGACTTTATTTGATCTGATGTTCAGTAAATGTTGTTGAAATCTGACCGAACTGGACTTTATTTGATCTGATGTTCAGTAAATGTTGTTGAAATCTGAGCGAACTGGACTTTATTTGATCTGATGTTCAGTAAATGTTGTTGAAATCTGACCGAACTGGACTTTATTTGATCTGATGTTCAGTAAATGGTGTTGAAATCTGACCGAACTGGACTTTATTTGATCTGATGTTCAGTAAATGGTGTTGAAATCTGACCGAACTGGACTTTATTTGATCTGATGTTCAGTAAATGTTGTTGAAATCTGACCGAACTGGACTTTATTTGATCTGATGTTCAGTAAATGTTGTTGAAATCTGACCGAACTGGACTTTATTTGATCTGATGTTCAGTAAATGTTGTTGAAATCTGACCGAACTGGACTTTATTTGATCTGATGTTCAGTAAATGTTGTTGAAATCTGACCGAACTGGACTTTATTTGATCTGATATTCAGTAAATGTTATTGAAATCTGACCGAACTGGACTTTATTTGATCCGATGTTCAGTAAATGTTGGTGAAATCTGACCGAACTGGACTTTATTTGATCCGATATTCAGTAAATGTTGTTGAAATCTGACCAAACTGGACTTTATTTGATCTGATGTTCAGTAAATGGTGTTGAAATCTGACCGAACTGGACTTTATTTGATCTGATGTTCAGTAAATGTTGGTGAAATCTGACCGAACTGGACTTTATTTGATCTGATGTTCAGTAAATGTTGTTGAAATCTGACCGAACTGGACTTTATTTGATCTGATGTTCAGTAAATGTTGGTGAAATCTGACCGAACTGGACTTTATTTGATCTGATGTTCAGTAAATGTTGTTGAAATCTGACCGAACTGGACTTTAGTTGATCTGATGTTCAGTAAATGTTGT
This sequence comes from Pygocentrus nattereri, assembly GCF_015220715.1. Lineage (NCBI taxonomy): Eukaryota > Metazoa > Chordata > Actinopteri > Characiformes > Serrasalmidae > Pygocentrus > Pygocentrus nattereri. The sequence continues at coordinate 39,657,745 of NC_051224.1, forward strand.
TGAAATCTGACCGAACTGGACTTTATTTGATCTGATGTTCAGTAAATGTTGGTGAAATCTGACCGAACTGTGCTGAGTCATGATGCACGTTAGAAATGATGTTCTGGACCTTCGCTTGAGGAAATTTTCTCTAACTAGATCTTATTGGATTTTAATTAAAGACCCCTGCTTTAAACTAAAGGGCTGACAACTTTCTTGACTAGGCTAAAACACGGCAGACTAAACAGGCCAAAAATGGTTCTGCAGTGCATCCAGTGTTAGGCTTAAAGTACTGAAGTATTTACTGAATTATTCTGTGTAAAACTGTAAAATAAAAAGTAAAGACATGAAGGTTTTTGGTTAGATCTGTCTTAGCTAAGTAGTTTTAAACCCAGTGTGTTGTGACACCGTTAGCTCGATGCTAACACAGCACAGGAAGACACCATCAGGAATCAGCAGTATCATTGCAGTGGTGGTCAGCAAAACGTCTCGGCACTAAACACTGCTCTGTTACATTTTCATAAATATGTAACCAAAAGTTCATAAAATGATCACAATAAACAAAGACCAAAACTTTCAGTCACCCTTCAGCATTGCTGCTTGGCAACAACGAGCAACTCTAAACAAACTATGATTCTCGGTGGAAGAATGGTTTATCACAATTACTATATGTTATTGTTTAAATTAATTTTTCATATTTTTTATTTCTAAAAACAACAAGCCAGGCAAGACCACACGTTTGTGATTTTATCACCAGTTTTATTTCCCGCCGTGCCTAACAACGTCCCTTACCGGTGGTACAATGGCCTCTGGCTTTGATAATGTGGTGACAAAACATAACAGGATGAAATACAGCAATGTTCAATAAACAACTGAATTCATTATTATTAATACTTGCAATAAACAATACAAGCAATTCACGTTTGTTGACAGTACACACTTAAAAAAGAGGGTTATTTAAGGGCTCCTTAGTAAAGCCAATAGATCTATTTAGAACCATATATATATATATATATATATATATATATATATATATAGATCCATTTCACGCTTAAATGGTTCTCTGCATGCTGAAATGGTTCTTCAGATTGACGGAGAATGTGTTGTATATGGTTCTGTATAGAAAATGGCACACTCTCCGTCACTCAGAGGAACCATTTCACCAAGCAAAGAACCATTTAAGCATGCAGTGGTTCTTTATAGAGCTTATGGTTACAAATAGAACCTTTGCCTTTACTGAAGAACCCTTAAAGAACCATGTTTTGTTAAGTGTTGCGCAACATATCGGCCATTTCACGAACAATACGCTGAGTTTGAACGAGGCTCAGCCAATCAGATTTCAGAACCACAGCTAGAACTTACTTTTCCTAGAGCTGCTCGGATGAATTCGTATTGCTGGCATGTTTACCAAGCCCACCCTCAGTGCCAACCATCCCCAGTTCATACCGTAAAGCATCCCAGCTTCAAAGCCAAAGCCAGATCGGAGCAAATATAGCAGGATTATTTGCATAAACCTTAGAGATGCACATTTGAGACGCACTTCTGTAGAATGAGATGTGGGAGGAAACATTTCTTTATAAAGGTGCTAAATGGGTCAACAGTAGAAGTGGTTATGAATCTGTTCTGGAGAAAAACATCTTTTTGTCTCTCTGTCTCATGTCTTCAGAAAGACGAGGCACAGGGTACAAGGAGGCCAAGGGCGATAGTCCTGCACTCGTTACTCTCTCTTTCTTTTGGTTTCTCTCCTGGCTGCAGTAAACGCTGCCTCGCTCCTCCACTCTGACACATTCACTCACGCTCACATTCTTTAATTCCTTAATGGAGAAAAACGAGCACTGTTTAAGTCAGGGAGGCAAATCTTCTCCGTCACTGAAAACGATCACCCTTAATTTATTTCATTTCCAGTCGGAATTGCCATCAAGTACAAGTGAGGCACTTTTAGAAAATGTATGTTTAATGGAAAATGACCCAGAGGACAACATAATATATGGAGACTCGCTTTCAGTTTCTGAAAGAAATCCGCAGACACACCCCCAAAGTTCAGTCTTAGGCCCAAACCCATTTCTTCTTCTTACCCCGACCCCTTATTTTCGAGTGTTGCGTCTTGGACCTGAGTTACAGGGTACTGGTTGAGATCTTTCCTCTGAAATGAGACCCTCTAATTAAAGAGCATCACTTCATTAACAGCTACCAGCGCCGCTCTGTAGGCGACCCTGCCCGTCTGCAGGGACAGCAGAGGAGGGGAAAGTTCAGCTCCTCACTGCTGGGCTTTAGTTACATTTAGGGATCAGACGCCTTCAAAGAGGGGGGCAATTATTTATTATCACCCCCCCTAATTCTTCAATGATATGAAGCTGAAGTCAGAGATTCTCCAGATTCTTGTTCAGATTTTCCTGTTGCACCTTAAATGGTGCAGCAGTGACATTCTGGAGCTTCAGGCGTCAGAACTGCTGGACTATTTAAGGTGGAATGGGAAAGATAGCTCTCCTGCTACCGAGACGTTAGTGTGCTATTAGTGATTTTTTATCATTGTTATGAAGAAAAACGTCCAAAATGCACTGAAACCACATTAAACTAAGATAATATAATGATTATTGTAATTTTTTAACAGTGAAAATATTTACATTAATGGATTTCTTTGGTCACACGTAACCTCTATCACAACACAAATCGGGACACCCTACCCCTAGACACAAAACAGAGGGCTAAGGGCTAAGGAGCAGGGGCGATGGGTGAAATGGGACTGGGCCTTACAAGCTGGTTGATGATTTTCTGAACTAATCAAACCCATTCAGTGGTGCTGAGGTCTTCTCAGGAGACTATTCAAAGAAATATACAGGGATATTTTTCCACACCACCAAAGTTCAGTCTTATTAGTTGTTTGCACTTCTTTCCAGTCAAATACAATTCAAGTAACCCATTCAGTGGTGCTGAGGTCTGGACTCTGGGGCGGTCAGTCCATGGTCCAGCTTCTTTGTTTGATGTGTCCGTCTCCTTTTCTCAGTGAGGTTCTTCTTGATCAGCTACACGTCCTTTCAGACCCACAGCGCTGAGTTGAAGGATGGACGGAAACACCTGTGGATGTTTTCAGATCTGAAGCAGCTTGATCTTCTCCTCTCTCTCAGAGACGAAAGCTTAAATGCTGTTTATCTGACGGGGGCAGTTTTGGGGTGGACCAGGTCTTCCAGGTGGATGTTAGCAGGCCCATTTTTTCTGGAGCTTCTAATCGGTTTTTGTACCCTTTTCTCTTTTCATTATGCAGGTGTATTATTTTATATTGAATCTGTACACCAACAAAGTGGATTTAAGACTGTGTAATACAGTGGCTGGTATATTTAGAATGAATTGATTGCATTATTATGAGAACAGGTGCCACAGTGACAAGAGAGTCACCCACATCCCTCAGAACTGATGGTTAGATGACTCATCACAGGCCATTGTTTAAGGCTTAACTATGACAGACTCACTCATCACTGATGAGGATTCACATATTCAAAGCAGGAGGCTTAAAAAAGGCCTGAGGTTTGAACCCCTGGTGTGCTATGCGTCATCAAACAAGCAAAGGGTGACCACATCCTATCGGACATCTCTGCGCGAGAGAGTCACTTGCAGCGTGCTGCTGTGTGGTTAGAAAAGCTGCACAGGCAGGCGTGATGCATATCGCAGGAAACACAGTCGATGGTGCTGATGTGCGATAGCGGCGCGATCTACCCCAACAAGCGCTAAAACTCAGAGCTGAGGATTCTCTGACCACAAAATGTCTCGTTTTGGTTTATTTTGGTACGATTACAAAATTATGTACACAAATTACACTGAATACAAATAACACTAGATGCACTGTTTACAAAGCAGTGGAATATAAACAATAAAAGCAACGCCTCAAGCTCTAATGTCTACATTAGAAAACTTTACTTTGCCCAAAAAACTGAATGCATGAATGCATTATAGTGATTTTACCCTGATTATGGGCTTCAATAATAAAATCACTGTAACACACAGCTTTGCGTGGCTTATTGCTTTAATAATCGATTAGGTTTGCTTGACAAACGCTGAATCTCAAATGGCACCCTCCTCCCTAAACAGTGCACTATGTAAGTTATGAAATTGTGGCTTCCACACCAAAACAGTGCACTGTAACGGGACGTAGGGAACTGTGCACACATGGTTGAATCCCAAATACCTATTACGCACTGTTTGTATGCAGAAGGCATTAAGACAAACCTTATGCACTACTTAGGGAACAAGGGTCCATCTGAGCTTCATTCAAATCAAAAAATGCTATAATCAATGTTATAGTAATGACCTAGCAATGCACTAGCAATTAGCTGGAATACCATAGCAACTGCATAGCAACACTATAGCAAGTACCTGAAATACCATAGCCTCCACCTAGCAACCACCTGAGATAGCACAGCAACCACCTACCAACAACTTAGCAACCACCTGCAATACCATAGCAACTGCTTAGCAATCCCCTAGCAACCACATAAAATGCTATAATCAATGCTATAGCAATAACCTAGCAACCACCCAACAGTGCACAGAGCACATAGCTGCAATATCGTAGCAACTGCATAGCAACACTATGCAACTACGTGGAATGCCATAACCATCACTTAGCAACCACTTACCAACTCCCTAGCAACCACCTGCAATACCACAGCAAATGCTTAGCAATCCCCTAGCAACCACCTGAAACATTATATCAACCATCTAAAAATTCTATAATTAATGCTATAGCAATGACCTAGCAACCACCTAGCAACTGCCTAGCAGTTAGCTGCAATATCATAGCAACCACTTAGCAATCCCCTGGCAACCATCTGGTACACTATAGCAACCATCCAGCTACACGCATTGCCAGGGAATTGATTAAGCTTCACAATCACTGTTTTTCTTTAGGAAACGCTCTTTTCTAATTATTAATTAAGCATTACAAGCAGGCTTTACTTTAATTAAAGAACTGACATTTCATTCTAGTTCCTTCTAGATTTTATAGCTTTGTTAAAATGGCAACACAGTATAAGATGTTTCAACTGTTCCACTGTAACGCCGGGGAGCGAGGGGGTGGACGCATGGTGGGGTAAATCGAAAATCAGGGTCATAACGGTCCATGGTCAGAGAGCCAATACAGATCGGGGTGCATACATAACCAACTACAAAGCAGACAAAACACAGAACAAATTACAACAGGGGCTAGAATAACATCAAACGTACATACATACATACATCCAAACAGCACAAACAAACATCAAACATCAACTAACAAAACATCCAGCAAACACAAGGGGCAAACACAGGGCTTAAATACATGAGGGTAAACGAGGGACAGGCGGAAACACAGGTGGGAACAATCAGGGGCGGAGCCACTAAACAAGGGGGCTGGACTAAAAAAACAAAACAAAGAAAACACGTGGACTAGACCAAAACACAACACGAACACATGGACCGCACTGGGAAGGGCCAATCCTGACATCCACACATAGTTTAATATTAGTGTGATTAATTAGTAAACTGAATCAGCGTCCAAGGATCGATGCATCACGACGCACTGATGTATTTTTCCGCCTGTAAGGTCAGAGCATGCGGTTATTCTTGTAGTTTGACCAGGAGGCTGATCAGGCTGAAATATCCAGTCGTGGACTCACTCCAAGAATTCAATTAAAGGTCCAGAGATAAAGCACTGGCTTCCTGCTGCTGTAATCTGGACATCAGCGGAGATGAACTGAGGGTCTCTGAAGCCTGCACCCCACTCCCCACCTCCACACACACACACACACACACACACACACACACACACACACACTTGACCGTCACACGCAACATCTATCTGGTCAGCCATGTCCATCAAAGCCCCGCGGTGCTGTTCCATCCTGGCAGCCGCCCCACTGCGCACAAATCATGGGCTGTCACTTTCAGCGGCGCGGCCAGCTTGTCTGACCGCACCGGATCACGGTTTGCTGACGCTGCCTAACGGAGCCTCCTGCAGATGGAGAGTGTCTACAACAGGGGTGCAGTGTACAACAGCTGGTCAAGTGCATGTCCACAATATTGTACCTTGTCTTTAACCCTTTTCTGGACATGGATTAGCTTTAGTCTTGGATTAAATTGCAGTGTCAATGGTGAATCATCCATCCATCCATTTTCTAAGCCGCTTCTCCGTCAGGGTCGCGGGGGGGTGCTGGAGCCTATCCCAGCAGTCTTCGGGCGAAAGGCAGGATACACCCTGGACAGGTCGCCACTCCATCGCAGGGCATGGTGAATCATTATTGGACTTTTGTTTTGGTCTAAGATTAGCCTTAATCTGTGTCTGGAAACCTGTGCTATAAACAATGAAGGCAAATAATTCACATTCACTGAATAATTCACAGTAGTTACTGAATAATTCACAGTAGTTACTGAATAATTCATAGTAGTTGCTGAATAATTCATAGTAGATACTGAATAATTCATAGTAGATACTGAATAATTCATAGTAGTTGCTGAATAATTCATAGTAGATACTGAATAATTCATAGTAGTTACTGAATAATTCATAGTAGATACTGAATAATTCATAGTAGATACTGAATAATTCATAGTAGATACGGAATAATTCATAGTAGTTGCTGAATAATTCATAGTAGATACGGAATAATTCATAGTAGACACTGAATAAATTGTAGTAGTTCCTGAATAATTCATAGTTGTTAATAAATAATTCATAGTAGATACTGAATAATTCATAGTAGAAACTGAATAATTCATAGTAGATTCTGAATATTTCATAGTAGATACTGAATAATTCATAGTAGATACAGAATAATTCTCAATGATTATTGGCAAAGAGTTTAGGAGCTGTGACAAAAAAGCATGTTGTAGTTTCATATGAACTATTTCTCACTGAGACAATATAGAATATAAATAAAACATAATTTATAACATTACTAATTATATAACTGCTCATGTAATTCTGCACAACAACACACTGCAGACAATGTGAAGTTTTGGTGTATTCACCTCAAAAAACTGCTTCATATACATGAAAAAAATCCGATGTCAGGTATGAGTGTATCAGCCTCCCTCCAGAGAAGATAAGCAGGGTTGTCGTTTGTCGTTCCTGTGCAGGAGCTAAATTTATGATCTGAAGCGTTGGTGCAAGAGTGGCAGTTAAGCTGAACAGGAAGTGGGCCTCGGAAAACGGTGCGCTCAGGCAGCGAGTCTTTAGTTCCTGCGCACACACTTCACCAGCGCTGACCACAGATTCACTTCTGGTTTTCACTTTTAGTGTTCACTCTTAATTCATGCCGCAAGGTTCACTAGCAACCTGGGGTCTGGTTTCCTGCCCTAAGCCTTGTCCATTCTGCTACATTAAGCCCTCGTGTTCTGAAGGTTTTTACTTTAAACAAAACATCGCTGTACAAGTAGCAATGACGTTTAGATTTACGCTTTCATTAGTCATCCCTACAGCAACAAATCAAATAAAATCAAGACAATACACTGAAATATATTGGTTCATTTGCTTTAAAAGTTAGCTTTAAAGTGAGTATTCCCCAAAAAACGTGTTTTACTGCCTTTCCTGGATTGTTACGGCTTTGTTATCTCATGAAAAACTGCAACTGCGCTGCCGAATGAACCTGAAGGTGCCTAGCAAAGGGTGGCCATGCAGTTACATGATACACTTTGTATAATACGAAAGATATGCTTATCTGCATATCCAAAGCCTAAATCACAATTCCAGTTTTTAAACATTGAGTGCGTTTACATGCACTTAATAATCCGACAACTGCAGAAAATCAGAAGAGGAAACTCGGGGTCTACAAGAGTCAGACAGTAATCAGATTCCTGCTTTACAACCAGCCAATAAACTCACAGAAGAAGACGTGACGTAAAACTTCAGGCCGCGGATTTTTTTAAACATCGCATCACTTTACCTGAAAATATGAACATACACCATCTAGAACATGAAGATTATTTAAATCCTTCATATCATGATTGGCGTCAGTGTGTTTTGCTGCGTCTCACGGCGACGCTGCTCGCTTTTTTCCGGTACCGTCATCTGTTTCCGCGCATGCTCAGACTGAGAAATCCGATAGAAATCAGAGTGAGAGTTCACAGCACTGAGAAATCTGATTACTGAGTTAAAACCGAGCCTCTTTATCAGATTTCTTAATCGGATTTCCTTACACGACCATTTTAATAACCAGATAACTGCAGAATCTGATTATTAGATAATGAAGTGCACGTAAACACACTCAAAAATGACAAATATTCTAACACTCTGACTCGTTTGTGGATCGGCTGTGCGAATCAGTGCTGGGTGACCGCTGATGAGTGGTAAGTATACACGGTTGGAGAAACCCTCACACATTTAAAGGGTTAAAGGCTGAAGATGCTGAAAACCCCCCTCATATCTGCCTCTGAGGCTTCATGCTGCTGTGTGTTGCACAACATCCTGCATGGTGTAAAAGATTTCACTGCTAAGAAGGAGCTTCTGTTTTCAATGCGCTGGACTTCAGCTGCATGGGATCATTCCATTGCCTAGCAACCAGGTGACCTTTCCCAGTGCTCCGTCGTTAAGGGGAGGACGACTCCCTCGAGCTGGCCGGCTGAGGCGGACACTCGCCCTGAAAGGGGCATGGGGTCCTTCGTACCTCCTGGCAGGTAAAAAAAAAGCCACTGGGTGCTAAAATGATAACGATAGTCATAGACATGAAACATTTGTCGACATTGATAATGCAGGTTTGAGATATATTCCAGCTTGGCAGGTGGGAAGCAGCCCACAGTGGTGTAAGATCGATTTATTGCAGGTCCCCCTAAACCCCCGCCACCCACCCACCCACCCACCCACATCCACACATAAACACAGTCTGGGATCAGCCCTCCTCTCGAGGAATGACATCACCCCTCTTGAGGAGGTACTGGGCTCATTAGAATGCAGCGGAGAGCCACTAGGCTTCTGTCAATAGTGTCAGCAAAGCAAACGCCCTCTCTACCTATGACCGCAGCACTTGGACAGGGCAGGGAGGACCTCTGCATCGTGCCACGGCAACAGCAGTGGGGAAAATGTGCTGTTAGTGCTGCAGCGACACTATGACTGACACTCGACTCAGAATCAAACCCAAGAGACTTGACTCAGATTCAAACCTCAGACGTTCGACTCAGATTCAAAGCCCAGTCAATTAACTCTTATTAAAACCCCAGACACTCGACTCAGATTCAAACCCAAGAGACTCGGCTCAGATTCAAACCTCAGTGAATTGACTCAGATTCAAACTCCAGACACTCGACTCAGATTCAAACCCAAGAGACTCGGCTCAGATTCAAACCTCTGTGAATTGACTCAGATTCAAACTCCAGACACTCGACTCAGATTCAAACTCCAGACACTCGATTCAGATTCAGACCCCAGATACTCAGCTCAGCCCCAAACCCCACAGACTCAACTCGGACTCAAACCACACAGACTCCACTGAGAATCACACCCAAGAGAGTCAACTCAACTCGGCCTCGCACCCTAGAGACTCATGATATGAATCCACCTGTTTGTGGAGACACAACCTGTGGAGATGCAATAACCATTACAATCCAATTACAATGCACTGTGATGCATTATTGTGATGAATGGACTAGAATTCCCTGGCGTGGGAGTCAATCCAAAGGCAGTTTGTACACAAGACGTGTGAATACTGCATTCAGATACTTGGCTGATGATGGAATATGACATATGACACATCAGCATCATGTGGTTATATGATAAGGGATAGGTAAACTGATTAATAAATAAACAAATAAATAAAAACAAACCTGTTAAGTCCATGGTGATGGGTCCAGGAGCCTGATCACAGATCAGTGTCAGCCTCGTCACTTGAACATTAGGAACAGTGGGATCTGCAATAGGAAAGGAGCACACATCTGTAGTCAATGGAACAGTTTCTGTGTATTGCAGTTTCTACACCCTCCCACCAGTTAGCCCTCAGGGAAGTCATGGGTGATGCTGTGCCATGACATGGATTGTACTATATCACAAAGCTCACAGCTAGTAAATGACACACAGCACTGAATTATAATGGTGTTACTTACACTATATAAACATTAACACCACTATTTACAGAGTTGTGGTTTATTAAGATTATTGCTTGCAATGAGGAACAGGCCAGTACAGACAGTGCTGTGCGAATACCAGAGACTTTTTATTAAATTAAAAACTGGTATTAAGAATAAGTTAATCATTGTCCAGTACTTAATATGTCCACCCTTTTACTACAGCCTCCATTCTTCTCAGGAGACTATTCAAAGAAATATACAGGGATATTTTTCCACACCACCAAAGTTCAGTCTTATTAGTTGGTTGCACTTCTTTCCAGTCAAATACAATTCAAGTAACCCATTCAGTGGTGTTGAGGTCTGGACTCTGGGGTGGTCAGTCCGTTGTTCAGCTTCTTTGTTTGATGTGTCCGTCTCCTTTTCTCAGTGAGGTTCTTCTTGATCAGCTACACGTCCTATCAGACCCACAGCGCTGAGTGGTCTTCTCACAGTGGAAGGATGGACAGAAACACCTGTGGATGTTTTCAGATCTGAAGCAGCTTGATCTTCTCCTCTCTCTCAGAGATCAAAGCTTTCAGTGCTGTTTATCTGATGGGGGCAGTTTGGGTGTCCACCAGTTCTTCCAGGTGGTTGTTAGGAGCCCTGGCTTTTTGAGCTCCAGTTTTGGAAATTTCCTTTGATCTTCTCCTCGCTTATGCAAGCAAATTAAACAATCTTTGCCACAAGTCAGTTTGTGAAAATTCTGCCCTGCTAGGTCTGCCCTGGTCAGCCGTAAGTGCTAATATTTTGAAATTGAAGAGTCTAAAAGCAACAACAGCTCAGCCACAAAGCGGTAGACCACGCAACGCACATAGCAGGGCTGTCGAGTTCTGAAGCATGTGGCACATAAAAAATGACCTATCCCTTGTTGGCCTATCCTCTGTTGGCGTAAACCCTGTTGTATCACTATAGAGTTCCAAACGGCCTCTGGTAGCAACATCAGCAGAAGAACTGTGCGTTTCCATGGCAGAGCAGCTGCATACAAGACTAAGATCACTATGTGCAATGCCAAGTGTCGGCTGGAGTGGGGAGGTACTATTTACTACCGCAAGTGGATTGTCTTTAACTCCTTGGGACCACCAGTGGTTCCAAAACGCACTTCATCATATTCTTTACTTCATAATTTTCATATTTCATAAGCTCCATTCAGAAGCTCGAGGCTGTAGCTCTTCTCTCCAGTCTAATAGATGGTGATGTCATTTTAAACCCTTATAATTGTTTTTCTACTGAAAGTCGACCCGTTTTTCCCCAAATCTGGGCTCTAAACTATAAACAGACGGCGTCTCTTCAGTGATCTGCTCTGGAAACATTACTTTTAGAAAACAACACAAAGAGCGGCGGAGATTTTTGGCTTTCAGCAGTGAATTGTAAGTGTATAGTGATGTGTGGAGATCATCAAACACATGTTCTGTTAATCTTTTAATAAATGAATAAATAAATAAATAAATAAATAATTTACATGTATTTCATGCAGTTACTGAAAAATTTGCCTTGAGATTTGGGAATGAAGATTCAGATGGAAAAGGGATTAAATCTAATCTTCTGAAGAATGAATAACCTGTACTTAAAGGATGTCAAACACATTTAAGGTGGTCTCTGACTTGTGCACTGTAGCTGTCATTGATATTATAATCAGTACCATCATTACTGTCCTGATCATGTATATTGTGATGCATCATTACTGTCCTGATGTAAATTGTGATATAAATTGGACTTCATGTTGCCTACCCCAAATTAATGCTCAGCAAACGAGCCCTGCAAACCGGGCGATTTAGAGCGTTTTAATATTCGCAGCATGCACTCGAGCAGCATCTCCCATTTATAGCAGGAAGACTGGTGGAATAACAGAGGCGCCGAGGGAGCGAGTCTGCTGCTAAACACCTCCGATACACACAGAACACACTGCCTGTTCTCTCGGATGGGGCGATGGGAACGCGCTGCCTCCTCCACACATTCATCACGGTGTCCTGGCAGCTGAGATAAGGCTCAGATTGGGCTGAATGGTGTGAGAAATGGAGAAGGAAAAATGAGACTTCATTTACACCTGCAGTGCAACGGCCACTCGCACTGAGAGACATATTTATCATCGCGGGCACATCAGATCAACACCATCTACTCCTGTTTGCAGACCAGTTTCTGATAACGATAACAATAACTACTTTACCAATTCATGTGTTCAGTCACAAGATACAGACGTATTTACACCAAATATAATATAATATATTTATTAAAACATAATCTGACAAATTTATATCAGTGGTTCCCCGGTTTGGAGTTTTCCTGATCCAACTAATCAGCCCTTTAATCCTGAGCCAGGATTAGCGTTCCGTTTAATCTACTCTTCTCTTTTAGTATTGTCATTTCTTAATGCAGTAGTGACACATCTTAATATAATCTCATCTACACTGCATGGCCATAATTATGTGGACAATTTATTATTTCAGCCATATCGCCTATTGCTAACAGGTGTATGAAATCAAGCACATAGCCATGCAACCTCCATACACAAACACTGGCAGTAGAAAGAGCTCAGAGACTTTAAAGTGGCGCTGCCATGGGATGCCAACTCTGCCACAAGTTCATGAAATTTCTGCCCTGCTAGATCTGCCCCTGTCAACTGTAAGTGAAATTGCACATAAGATAACTATGCGCAATGCCAAGTGTCAGCTGGGGTGGTGTAAAGTGCGCCACAACTGGACTCTCCACCAACTTCCTGTGCAAATATCAAGCAATAAAATACTTATTTCCATCAAACTGACTTTTAACTATAAAAGCTTTACACAACGACACCATTACCTGCAAAAAATCAGCACTGCAGTAACACTGATGTGGTGGGGTGGTGGTGTGTTAGTGTGTGTTGTGCTGGTTTGAGTGGATCAGACACAGCAGTGCTGCTGGAGTTTTTAAACACTGCGTCCACTCACTGTCCACTCTATTAGCCACTCCTACCTTCTCAGTCCACCTTGTAGGTGTAAAGTCAGAGACGACAGCTCATCTGCTGCTGCACAGTTTGTGTTGGTCATCCTCTAGTCCTTCATCAGTGGTCACAGGACGCTGCCCACAGGACGCTGTTGGCTGGATATTTTTAGATATTTTACAGCAGTGCTGCTGTGTCTGATCCACTCAGACCAGCACAACACACACTAACACACCATCATGACGTCAGTGTTACTGCAGTGCTGAGAATGATCCACCATCCAAATAGTACCTGCTCTGTGAGGGTCCATGGGGGTCCTGACCACTGAAGAACAGGGTAACAGAGTATCAGAGAAACAGATGGACTACAGTCTGTAACTGTAGAACTACAGAGTGCAGCTATACAGTAAGTGGAGCTGATAAAGTGGACAGTGAGCGTAGAAACGAGGAGGTGGTCATGATGTTACGCCTGGTTGGTGTATGAGATACATATATTTATATAAGTCGAATTTTGACTGATTCCTACTTAGCGAACTTTACAAAGTTATACTTTTAAAAATAGTGATCAACCAATCAACCTACCATTCTAGCTCACATGCTGCTCTTACTGGAGATGTGATAGTTCTTAGTGACTTGTTCACCTTCATGAGAGTAAAGAGTTCGCTAGACTGTTGTGCTATTAGGTCCTGATCTTGGAAGCCTGGGTACTGGACCAGACTGGACAGCCAACAGAAAAAGCATAGTCCATTTTTCCTCAGTTCAACTTTAGTTCTTATATTTAGCTCCTAATTTCTATTTTTGGGTTTAACTTCATTCTGTTGTGTTGGTTCAGCTTCTGTTCTGCTTTTCTGTTGCTCAGTCTTCTCACTCTGGAGCTGTAGCAGGTTATTTTAGACCAAAATGATTCAAAAAAGAGGACAGAGATGAACAAACTGCTGTTCCTATACTAATAGATGCTGGATTTACTAAGAAGATCAACAGGGAACTGAAGTAACAATGCTTTTACATGAGCCTGGGTTCAGGCTAGTGGTCATTTGGGCCAAACTGAAAACTGCTCTCTTATGCCTCCTATAACTTTAGATAAGAGTAGCTAATATAACATGAGGGGTTAGGTGGACAGGGCGCAGCTGGAGATACGGCGAACTCAGCACATTCCTCCAGGGCGATATCAGCTGTGCGATAGCCGCTGGACCACAGCACGGTCCAGCACACTGAAGCTATATGTCATTACACAGATCCATTTGCTTTCATCCCACAGAATGTATAGGAGTCATTCTATGGAAACGTCCAGTGTTGTGTCCCTAGTGTTCACAGATATATCACACTTCAAAAACACGTTAGGGTTACAACTTATTTATATGTTGAAATAAAATGATGAGGTATTTTAACACTTGCACCTTCTTGAGCCTCAATTTAGGAATACTGGTATTAAAATCAATTATATAGAATTCCAAGCACCACAGAAGAGCTCATCCTCTCGGCCGTGTGTGAAGACTGAGGCCATATTTTGAAGTAAAAAAACATGTTTTTATGCAATTTTAACTGCAATAATCTATACCTGACTATGAAATATATAAATTAAATTACATAAAGAAAACAAACGCCAAATAAATATTATAAAATATATAATGAAATGTCTTCAGGAATTATGTCACTGGTGTTACCACCTAACAAGAAATCTCTTATTTTGAAATAAAAGTCACGCTGATGACGTCACTCGACCTCCTTTGGACCTATGAAGAAAAGCTCATGGGGAGTCCACTGTGTCTTTCAGTTCTCAGAGATTGAGAAGCTTCATATGAAGCTTCTAGCTGACGTCACTGGTGTGACCGACTTTATTCTGAGGTCACTGTGAAAAAATAGAAACGCAAATGGATTCAATTCCATATTTTAGTGGACGTTCCCTGATGGACAGCGTGTGGTTTGATGTTCTGCAGCAGCCGTTTAGTAAAATGCATTGTTCATTAAAAACGTCTCTGGTGTCTCTTTTATTATGTGGAACACCGACGACGGTCAGTAACACCAGTGACTCCTACGGATAAAACAGTGGACGTTTCTATAGAATGACCCATAGAGGAGCTGTCCATGCTAGTTGGTACTTTAATTAGGCACCTGCAGCACCGCTCTCCGGCTGACTGGACGTTTCTGTGCCTTTGAAGGGACTTGCGATGTTTACTGGAGGCTTTAACTGCACATAACTAATGACTGGGCGGCTCACACTGCATTATTGACATGAGAGGGGCTGTTTTTCAAGTGGAGAGCCAAACTTAATCATAGGAGAGGTTTAGTCAGCCTCAGACTTGTTCTCATGCAAAAGCTCGCGGTGACGGCCGCACGATTTATCACTCAGGCCCAGAACATCCATTACTCCTGCGAAAATCATGACAAATTAACAGACGTCAGAAAAGCCTGCAGCGAGTTTGCAGTTGTCACAACTCCCCTCAGAAGTGACTGAGGTTAAACGTTTTGTAAGAGAGATTAAACACATGATGGGGCATTTTGTCCTTTTCTGTTTGGGCTGTGCAGCGGAAATTCCACCAATCTGGCACAAGCTGCAGTTCTCTGCACCCCTCATTTATTTCTTAATCTCCACTTCAGATGGCCATTGCGTGCAATTTACTCATTTTTCTGAGGAGATAAGATATAAAATAGTCCACTTGCATAAGGAAGGAGTAAGTCAAAGAGAGCTACAGAGAAAATGTGGCTCCTAACAACCATCTGCAAGACCTGGTCCACCCCAAAATTGCCCCCCCATCAGATAAACAGCACTGAAAGCTTTGATCTCTGAGAGAGAGGAGAAGATCAAGCTGCTTCAGATCTGAAAACATCCACAGGGGTTTCTGTCCATCCTTCCACTGTGAGAAGACCACTCAGCGCCGTGGGTCTGAAAGGACGTGTAGCTGATCAAGAAGAACCTCACTGAGAAAAGGAGACGGACACATCAAACAAAGAAGCTGGACGATAGACTGACCGCCCCAGAGTCCAGACCTCAGCACCACTGAATGGGTTTGATTCAGAAAATCATCAACCAGCTTCAAAGGCTGAGCTTTGGAGGCGTGTCTGCAGATTCAAAGTGAGTCTCCTGGAAATGAGGCTGGAATAAGAGGAAAGAGTGACACAAAAAACTGCTTAAAATGTAGAATATTTAGTGGGTGAGGCTCTAATCCACTCCCTGCTGAGGAGTCTACGACCACAGAAAACAGGGCTGCTGTTTTCTAAGTATTATTTGGGAGGTGGACCCCTGTCAGAACAGCAGCTGAGAGTGGTCATCCATCCTAAGAAGGTCAGAAACTGGACTAGAGGACGGCTAACGCAAACGGATGGGCTCCAGTCTCTAACTGTGCAAGGCCGGGATTTCTGATAAAGTGGCCAGTGAGTGTTGGCTTTAATAAAATGCAATGTGTGCACAGCAATGCTGCACATAGTTCAGCACGGCACAATAATAAACATGATCTAGAGGGTCCTTGGGGCACGACTGAAGTGATCAAGCAGGATTAGAGGGCAAGGCTGATTCATAAGGCAGCACTCAAAGAAGAAAAGCACCGCTCTCTCCGCTGATTCAATCATCATTCAGGCCTGATTGGTCATTATGATGCTGTGACTGCAAGCAGAGCTTCTTTTCCATTAGACTGAAACATGAAACGGTAAGCTATCAACCACAGGGGAGCGCTGCCTTATGCCTTGGGTCATTTCATTGAACAAGAGCTATTATTAACCTGGCCATGGCCAAGAATATGAGAACGAATCATTTATGAATCGGTGGAGTTTGCAAGGAAAACGTCCTTGATGCACAAGTTGCTTTTGACAAAAGAAGCCGATTGATGCACCAGCAAAAATTAATGGGGGGACCTAAATCAAGTGAGTTCAATGCCCTGCGCTGTGAAGAAAACAAGGCTGAAATATTTTATATCTCGGCCTCAAGCTATGAATAAAAACAAGCTTTCCATTTTCCGGTAGCTGAGTATTTGATTTCCATCTGCCTGCCTGCTTCATTTGGATTACAGGGCTTCGTTCTCCGTAGTTCGTCTGGCATAAAATAAACAAATCTCTGCTCTGTGCCCTTTTCTACCACCATAGCGATTTATCACAGTCAGACAGACAATAACTAACCGTGAAATTAGTCCACTGTGTTGGACATTGGACTTAATGTTGGACATTAACTTTCTTTTATTTTCTTATTTACATTACGGCCGAAATCAACAATGTCATAATTTTGCAATATCATTTTGATCTAAGTTGCAGAGCTGATGGGGGGTCTTCCTGTTCGTCCCTTGTGTTAAGAGTACATTGTTTTTGTGGCTGTGAAGCGAAACTGTATTACCCCAGAGATTAAACTGGAGTCGGTCCAGACAGCTGTGCGGGGGGTCTCCGGAGACCACAGCTAGCGCTGTTACTCTAAAGAAGAATATACACAGCCGTCAGAACGGAGATGGACGGATACGTTTTTTCACACGTCTCATCATTTGTGGATCGCTGTCTACAAATGTGGGTGGCGTGCGAGCTCTCCGAGAGAGAATGCAGGAGCGACTGAATGAAAGTGTCAAAACGAGAGTCAAAGCTTTTCAGTGCAGCGAGGGCTTAATTATATGGCTTAAAGTTGGATAAGTAGAAGATGTGATGTATGAATGGATGGGTAGATGGTTGAAAGAATGGTTAGATGGATGGATGGATGGATGGATGGAGGGAAAAGACAGAGGAAGGATAAGTAGAAGATGTAATGTATGAATGGATGGATGGATGGATGGATGGATGAAAGGGTGGTTAGATGGATGGATGGATGGATGGATGGATGGATAATGGATGAAACGGTGGTTAGATGGATGGATGGATTTATGGAGAGAAAAGACAGGAAGGATAAGTAGAAGATGTGAGGGATGAATGGATGGATGGATGGATGGATGGATGAAAGGGTGGTTAAGTGGATGGATGGATGATGGATGAAATGGTGGTTAGGTGGATGAATGAATGGGTGGATGGATGGATGGATGGATGGAAAAGACAGGAAGGATAAGTAGAAGATGTGATATATGAATGGATGGATGGAAGGATGAAAGGGTGGTTAAGTGGATGGATGGATGGATGGATGGATGGATGGATGGATGGATGGATGGATGATGGATGAAACAGTGTTTAGGTGGATGGATGAATGGATGGATGGATAGACGGATGAATGGATGGAAAAGACAGGAAGGATAAGTAGAAGATATGATGTATGAATGGATGGATGAATGGATGAAAGGGTGGTTACATGGATGGATGGATGGCTGGATGGATGCATGCCTGGATGAATAGACAACTGGATGGATGTGTGGATAGATGGGATGAAGGAAGGGACACACGGAGGATGGATATAAAAGCAGATGAATAATTCACAGACAAATGGGTGCATGGATGGATCAAAAGATGGCTGGATAGATGGATAAATAGATGGATAGATGGATGGACAGACTGACAAGATTGTTAGATGGAAAATGTGGAAGAAGCATCTGCAGGAAGATAGAATATGCTTGAATGGAAGCTGCACAATGAATGAAAGCTTGGATGCAGAGACAGATGAACGGGTAAGTGATTGGATGGACGGATAAGTGGTTGGACGGTTGAACAGATGGATGGCTTGATGAAATGATGGAGGACTGTTGAATGGAACAGGTGGATGAAGCATTCATCAAGGCTTTTTAGTGTAGTGAGGTCTTCATTATAGGCTTTGAAAATTATATATTGAGGATATGATGGATATATAGATGGATGGATGTGTGAAGAAAGCTTTGTAGTGAGGCCTTCTACAGACTTCCAAACTGCCTCTGGAAGCAACATTAGCATAAGAACGGAGTGTTAGGAACTTTACCGAAGTGGGTTTTCATGGCTGAGCAGCTGCACTCAAGCCTATGTGCAATGCCAAGCGTCGGCTGGAGGGGTGTAATGCCTGTTTTTCAGGGTTTGAGCCCCTCAGTTCCAGTGAAGGGTGATGTTTTTGATACAGCACACAAACACATTTTAGAAAATTATATTATTAATGATATGCTTCTAACCCTGAACTGGAACATCAACTGCATGTTAGACCTTCTCGTCCAATGAGATGGAGGCTTTTAGAGCCGCATGAGGGGATCAACGCCATATTAATGCCCAGTTTTGGAAAGGGATGTCCAACAAGCTCATATAGGTGTGACAGTGTAATGAAGATGGATGGACAGATGCAGCATTTTTAGATAAAAATGTCATATAGATGCAAGGAGGGATGGGTGGATGGAATGGGTGGCAGAATGGATGGGTAGATGATGAAAGTCTGCAGAGCAGCTGTGCTGGACACTGACCTGACACCACAGGGCCGGACCCCAGCAGAGTCTGCTTGTACTTGTTGAGGCTCTCGTCGTCCTTGTCCAGCTCCTGGATCTCCTGCAGGCTTTTCTGGGCGGGGGCCTTGTAGTTCAGGTCAGTCTCATCCACCTCCTCACCCACAGGGACTGTGCTCTCTTTATCTGCCATTAGGCCTGGGGAAACACGGTGAAAGCATACATCAACACAGCGGACAGGAGTAACACGCTGGCTCAACCACCATCTCCTAAACATGCTGTATCTTTATGTAGAAGAGATGCGCAGTTTAGTCACATTTGTTCCACATATATATCCTGATATTTGAACGATGCACTCCACATAATATTAGCCTGCTTAAACACAAGGTGAGATCAGATCTTCACGCTCAGATAATCTGAGCCATTCACCCTTTTCATCCCAGGAAGTTGCAAGTGATCAGTGGCAAAACGTGACTATTAGAGTTCACCCTTCAGTTTGGTGCCTTACATGTGAAACCTGTCAAAACTAGGCATATCATAATTATTACATAATCGCCTCGTCGCAGATATTTGAGATGATCGCAGTTATTTAAGCCGACTGCAGTCATTTTCTACACTCAGATTCCACAAACTGTCGCGATTGGCCCCTCCCAGTCCTCCATGTGCTTTCGTTTAGGTCTTGTCCATGTGATTCCTTGTTTTGTTTCTTCCCGGTCCTGCCCCCTTGTTTCCAGACCCTGCCCGTGATTGTAACCACCTGTGTCTTGTTAACCCTCTGTATTCTTTGTATTCAAGCCCTGTGTTTTCCCCTGTTAGTCTGCTGATCTTTGCAGTGTATTGTATCGATTGGTGTTTGATCTTCTGACTTCCGTTGTGTGTTTAGTCTGTGTTTCTTTCGTCATGTCTGTTTTCCGATCTCTCCGTGTTGGCTCTCTGACCCTGGATCGTTTTGACCGTAATAAATCTCACTTCTCTCAGCACATGCGTCCGCCTCATCATCGATCCTCAGCGTTACACAAATTAAGCTGCAAGAAACAATACGTGAACTGGGTGTGTTGGGCTGAGGCAAATAAATAATACAATAAGGCATTAAATGCATTCATTGAGGCAAATATGGGGCTTTATGGAAACCAAAGGAAAACGTTCTGACTGCTAACTTGGCAGTCTGACATGTTTAGCGTTCACCAGTGAGTAATGCTTCTTTATGTGGTAGCTAGCTACGCAGCTAATTCTAATGTTTTTAGCATGTACGCTAGCAGAATGAGTGTTTTTTTGCGCATATTTTCACTCCGGTGAGTGAAATGTAGCTTAGCTTAACTCCACGTATAATCATAGACTTTAGGTGAGTGCACTGAACACAGCTAAGCTTGCAAGTAGGGAGGCAAATCCACTGTTCTGCTTCAGGCTTGCATTTTATAAGATGAACACAATGAACAAGAAAAGACTATTAAGTTGTTATTTACAATTATTTACATCACTGTGTGAAAGTTTTAGGCATCTAAGCACATTTTTAAACAACTGACCTCAGTAGTGAGTTTATCACAATATACATTAGAATAAAGTCGTATTCATAATGCAAATAAACAGAAAAACAATAAAAAGTAACAAGAATTTCTCGGGTCCATATTTTTCCTGGACACCTTCACAGCCGCCACAGAGACTCGTTAATATCATCAATTACATCATGAGCTCAATTTACTGAGCACTGATTGGTCAAACCAGGAGCTGCTTTTTAACTACATATAATACTGGGCTTCCTCGAGGAGAGGCTTGGAGATGGGTAAACAAACACACATCCGGAATATCACTATTTTATATATATATATATATATATATATATATATATATAGTCATCATTATTTAATATTCGATAAATTCTGTTAATTCAAATATTAACACTTTTCTCAGCAAATAAACACAAACTACACAGATAAATATATTTTGAATATGTGTCTTGGGTGCCTAAGACTTTCACACAGTACTGTATATAACAATTAACTACCAGCTAAAATTTAGTGATTGTAACAGCCTCAGTCAAATTCCTGCTAGCACCCCTTTTGGATTCTAGTGGTATGTTAGGTCTAGTGGTACGGTATGAACATTTTTTGGCTGTTCTAGATTAAACGTTTTTATTTGAAGCTTGTGACATACATTAATACATATTTTACCTTTGGTAAAGAGGCATACCCAAACTTTTGAGGTTAATACAGAAGCAAACAGCTAAAATGCCATTAGAATAAACAGCCTGAAAACATACTGATATAAAATATAATTAAAGTTGGATAGGAAATCTATCAGCCTGGACTGTAGAAGCAAAAATAATAATAATAATAATAATAATAATAATAAAAATGATTCAATTGCATTAAATCTAAATAATAAAATAAAACAGAACAAAATAAAATAGTGTTTCACACCAGGAGCTGGTCTGTTTTTCACACATTACAGTACAAATCTCATTCGTTCTCCATAGAATTTCTCTCACAACACTAAGAACTTCTTTTCATTTCTGACAGGAAGGCTCAGAGAACCGCCTGTTCTTATAGTTCTAACACGGCTTCCGCCACACCTCAAGGACTCCATCGCTGCCAGAACACATGAGATGTAAAGTGTAATGCAAACTATGAGAGCCATTAAGCTGGCTTTACAGGGCGTGTGGCTCTCTCACTGCGCTGACCACTAAAGCAGACTGGCTGGGGTGCGTTTTCTATACCTCGCCCCCCCCCAACATCAGCTAATTCAATTCCGCTGACCCGGCGCGGACTCACGGTTTCATCGCTTTTAATATCCACAGCCATTTGTTCTAATTCCCACGTTCTCACACCGATGCCTGACACTGATGATAGTGGACGGTTCATTTGGAGGGTGGCCCTTAACCAAAAGCGCACTCTCTGGCTGTATTAATATTTGAGCAGGCGACCAGCCTCGGTGTCTGGGAGTAATAATCATCATCTCCAGCTTCTGGAGCTTTATTAATAAAGGCTCAGTGGTTTTCATTAATTCATGCAGAGCGGCAGCTCACGTTTATCGAAGCTGATCCCCAGCTGTTGCACGTAACAGCTGACGGTTCTAATAATCGTATTAGGCGGACAAGCTGCAGTTCAGCGTGTCGAGGCATTGCTCTCCGGAGGAATGGAGGGATGCTACAGCCACGGCTAACCGCTCCCTGTCCAACAGAGTGAAAACAGCAGCAGTCATTTATTACATCAATTAACACCGCAGCCTTCACATAATGGCTTTTCCTTATCACGCATGCAGACACATTCCAGAGCTCCGTTTGGCTGAGCTGCCGAGCGGATGACATCACGGCTCGGCCGTGGCCGGACAGGGATGAGCGAGAGGCCCCAGGAGAATAGGTATGAGGCAGGGATGAGCAATAGGCCTGGATGATATCTAAAAATAATTAGGACAATATTTTACTCTTAGAAAAAT
This sequence comes from Pygocentrus nattereri, assembly GCF_015220715.1. Taxonomy (NCBI): domain Eukaryota; kingdom Metazoa; phylum Chordata; class Actinopteri; order Characiformes; family Serrasalmidae; genus Pygocentrus; species Pygocentrus nattereri. The sequence continues at coordinate 39,680,427 of NC_051224.1, forward strand.
CAGGAATTATCGATAATAGCGTCCCGATTAATGTACACACACTATCCGCTGCAGGTTAGACCTGCTTTCTGTGCAATCTTTAGCTTATGCTTTGTAACGTTAACTGATTTAATGGCAAAATTTAATGAAAATCACATTTCTACTTATTTCCTGAGTTTAACATATTGGGAAAAAAGCAAAACATTAAATATAAAATGTGTTAGAAGTTTTGCACAGGCCACATTTCATGTTTCGTTTTTCTCCAATGTGTTAAATTCAGCAAAACCCAGTAATTGTGCATTAAAAAGAACCCAGAAAATCAATGAACAACTCATTCGGCCAGAGGTGCCAGAACTTTTGAAAAGAGCTGTACTACTGTAGCTCTGAACAACTCAACATTTCTAAAACACGTCCACCTTTTGTTCTGAAGCTTGCTACCGCAAATCGGTCCATTTGCTCCTGCTGGTGTGGGTTTGAAGAGTTGCGGGCTAATAGCACCTCCTGCTGGAGAAACTCCAGACGTCTACACATGCTGTAAATGTCAGTTCACGTCCACGTGCTGTTCATATAAAAATGTTTCCTATCCTTAATGTGAAGGGAATCTGGGATTCAGCTATAGATACATGGGAACTTTATAACTTAATATCTGAGCTATCAGGACTTTTAAACTTTACAGGAATTGCTGAGACTTTTCCTCAGGCGGCATGTGTCGCTGGGAAATCCACAGCAGAGAAAGTGATCAAGACTTCACAGCAGTCTAACAGCTTATCAATGCTCAGGAGTAACCCTTTGTTTTAAAAGTAAAAGAGAGTAAAACACTTCATGCAAACATCACTCAATATTATTTAAACGAGTACTGAAATAGCAGTTATGTTATACTTATAGTGATAGTATAAGGGAACTTGTAGTGCAGCATCACTAGCAAAGCAGTGCCTTGGGGCAACAGCATATACCCAGTCCACCCTGGTATTTAAACCCACAACCATCCACTCGTTGGCTTATCTCTTCTACCGCTTGACCAGCATCGTCATCACCTCACCCCTCAATCATCACCCATAATCTGATTACATCACCCCACCGCCCAGTCCTTGTGGGCTGTATGACAACATGTTAACGTTATTGGGACAAACTACACTACAGTTCACTTCTCAATGTTCATTGAGAATTCAATGAACAGTTCAATTCAATGGAATTCTTACCTATATACTTATAACTAGGTGCATTGTCACAAAGCAGCTTTGAAAAAATGAGCAGGCTTAGGGCAACAGTGGCAAAAAACTCCCTATAAGAGCAAGAGGAAGAAACACTGGGAGGAACCAAGACTCAAAAGAGGAACCCATCCTCCTCCGGCCAACACCAGATAGCAAAACAACACCATAACAAGAACTGGAGAAAGAACACGGTTTGACAATTAAACCAGTGAATAAAAAACAAAGAAATCTTCTTGTTATTGGACAGAAGTATTTAGATTAACCAATGATAAGTGATGACTGAGGCCTGTACTAGAGATGTATGAAAACCACTGACCACTGCTAGAATCCTCTCACGATGACACATTAGTATGAATATATTGCTGCTGTCGGAACAAAACCTTGTATCTCCAAAATGGTGATTTTACAGGAGAAGAAAAAAAAACATATTCTTACATACACTTTTAATGGAAGTCAATGGAACCAGAGTTTTTTACAAACCTTTTTGGACCATTTCTATTGGTCCAATCATCATGAAATTGACAAACAACGCAAAGCGCCATAGGCATGTTCAAATTATGTCAAAAACTGAAAACATGATAAAAACTGAGATACAAGGTTTTGTTCCAACAGCAGCGATATGATGAACTAGTATAGTGAGACACGGGCGAATGATCTCTATGATTTAATAGTTCTGGTTTATCTTGTTAACTGTCAATACATCTAGAGCACTGAACAATGGCATAAAGCTTTAAAAGCTAGATTTAAATCAGATAAAATCACTCGTTCCCCCTTTATGCTGGCAACAGAAGCCCAAGTCCCCACCACCACCGTTCACACCTGCACAAACTTCTGGCCATCTCACTAAATGTAAACGTTTAAACCTACATTTCACTGATAGTGTTTATTTTTCTGATTTTTGGCCCTTGTTACTACTTTGAGCCTTTTCTGTATGGGGTCTGTTTAACCAGATGTTGGGACTTGCTGCTTTTGGTGCCCCAGGAGACGAGTGGACGCCCACTTAAGTAGACAGAAATTGAAGGACTTTTTGCCCCATTTACTTAAATAGGCCTGCACTGTTTGTGATAACACATAACCTCGAGTGCCCTGCTGCTTCTATACAACAGTTATATTTCATACAACAGAATATTACGTCAAATATGCGTTAATGTTGGCAATTCCTTCCGCCTAAAAAAGTAGTTCCCTTTTGCTGTAAGGACAGAGCCATATAGCACTGTGAATATCAGGTTGAGCTCAGCTTTTTCCAGATGAAGCTGAATGTGCTTTCTTCCAGTCATGCTGTAAAGCCTTTCACCGTTTTCCAAACGATATTTTATACATTTCAGGCCGATTCTAGTTTGTTTTGTGGTTAATTGGCCAAAAAGTTTGCTTAGGATCAACAACAGGTTCTGAATTATAGTCCTGCGGTCACTCTGTCCTTCCGAATCGGACCAAATCAAGTCAAATGCTTGTCTTGTAGGAGTTATCTAATGTGTCCAGTTTCTGTTTTTGTATGTGCTAATGTAGAGACTTAGTAAAGTCATCTCTTAGCAACATGTGCTCAGCAAAATAATAGTGTAGTTGTGGAAAAAATGTGGTGTTATCACAAATCACGAGAGTTAGAGACTGTATCATCAGATGCATAACATGTATAACAACTGCATAGACTGCATAGCGACAAGTAGCTGGTTGGACGTCATCCCATTATGATGTCATCCGGTTTTATTTGTTTGGTTGTCCTCCCCGTTCCTTCTTAAATTGTTTTTATTTTCGTACCAGTCGTGTACAGATGCATCAATAAATATTTGGTCTCATTTTTCTGGCCAGAATTTCTCCGGCTATTGTGAAATGTAAAAAAAAAAGTACTGCTGTTATTGTCTGCATTGCAGCGCTGTGTAATTCGCTCCTCCAGTCACTTTTTTGTATTCAAAATAAATAGGAATCATCCCAAAATAATCAAGCTGAAACAAGAGATTTACAGCCCCCCCGGCTGTAATCCCGCTCGCGCCGCACAGTGTGTACACAGAAGCGGCGTTATTTACAGCGCGTCCAGCTGGAGCCGGGTCATCCCAGCTCATCAGCCGTGCAGACGGGCCTGCTGTCCCCTTCCTCCTGCCCTTGCTTATGAAGGGAGATGATAAACTCTCTCTACATTAAGACAGATGGGGGAAGAAAAATCCAAGCGCGGTAATGCAAAGCCAAACGCAGTAATGGAAGGCCAGGGCTATAAAATACGATCTGCCAAATCGATACAGCTGCTTTTTTTTGTCGCATGAGCCACGCTCCTCCGGCGAATTAGACTCCGCGGACGCCTTCCTCACCCTCTGCTTCCGTCCTCTGGGTCTGGGTGGCATTTATGAACTGCTGGGACCCAAATGCAGAGACGAGTTTTGCTGCAGATCAAAAGGAGCAATCATTTTTTGCGCAAGGCAAAAAGAAGAGCGTGAATTTGTCTAACATTATCTTAACTAAAATCAGAGATGGTGCAACTTAGGAGTGGCTGGTGCGGCTAAAAATGTATATCACAGACTGTGTGCACCGGTCAGGCATAACACTCTGACCACCTCCTTGTTTCTACGCTCACTGTCCACTTTATCAGCTCCACTTACTGTATAGCTGCACTCTGTAGTTCTACAGTTACAGACTGTAGTCCATCTGTTTCTCTGATACTCTGTTACCCTGTTCTTCAGTGGTCAGGACCCCCATGGACCCTCACAGAGCAGATACTGTTTGGGTGGGGGGTCATTCTCAGCACTGCAGTAACACTGACGTGGTGGTGGTGTGTTGCGCTGGTCTGAGTGGATCAAGATTTTAAACGCCTCAGTGTTGCTGCTGGACTGAGAACCAAAAATATCCAGCCAGCAGCGTCCTGTGGGCAGCGTCCTGTGGGCAGCGTCCTGTGACCACTGATGAAGGACCAGAGGATGACCAACACAAACTGTACAGCAGCAGATGAGCTGTGATGGAAACATCCCTGTCTCAGCCATTCAAATAGAACAGGATAACGTGGTTTGCACTGCTTGTACGTCACGCTATCTGTGCATATTTGTGGCAATTTGGTTATAACGACTATAATAAAACTTATTCCTGGGGAGGAATTTGAACAGGTATACTGGTTTATCTGTCCACTACTAGTCCAGCGATGCCAGAATCATGACCTCGACACAAAAGGGGCTTCGGTGGTAAAAAAAATATACATGTCACTGCTGTCGGAAGAAAACTTTTCAGTTTTTGACCTAATGTGAAAGTACATGTTGTCCTTCACACTGTGTGTGAATTTCATGAAAAATGGACCAAAAGAATTGGACCACAATGACTCGGAAAACAGTTCAGGCAGTGATACAGGGATACGGCATCGCACCACATTCTCTCAGTCGCTTGTATGTAAGATTAAGGCGTGTACTGGCTCAGTGCTAACAGCCCTGCAAGAAAACCAGCATAAACCAGCAGCCCTGCTAAAAAAAACCTGATGGTTTCCCTTTCTAATGGGAATTGGTTCAATGGTTACCAATAGAGACCACTAATTTCCTGTAGGACGTTATCAGATCCCATTAGGAAACCGTCAAATGCATCAGTCTCAAAACACCTGTTAAACCATTAGACTCCTTTACACTGTGATATCAACCCATCAGGAAAACACACAATATCGACTATTGGGTTTTATGACCAACATGGCCATGCAGGGTCACCAGTTAGAGCAGCACCAGACCAGTATAAAACAGCTTGAACCAGCTGTAACCAGCATGAATTCCAGGCTGATCTGTGTTATTTTTCAACACATTACCCTCCATCAGTGCAACAGTTAAACATTTCACTACTGTGATTGTGAGCTGAGGTGAGCTGAGTTATTATCTAAAAGTGATGTTTCCAGAGCAGATCACTGAAGAGACGCCATCTGTTTATAGTTTAGAGCCCAGATTTGGGGAAAAACGGCTCGACTTTCAGTAGAAAAACAAACTGAGTTCAGCTTCTTTTATTATAAGGGTTTAAAATGACGTCACCATCTATTAGACTGGAGAGAAGAGCTACAGCCTCACACGACGCCCAGCTTCTGAATGGAGCTTATGGAGTATGAACGTTCTGGAGAACATGACCAAGTGTGGTTTGGACCCAGCGGTGGTCCCGAGGAGTTTAAGAGGCTACATAGCGTAATAGACAAAGTTCCACTTTATCATCGCTCACTTACCGCTTCATTGTTCCTTCATTATTTTCTTAAGTTAAACGTCATTAATTAGTCTAGTAAGTAATTCTAATTTAGCACAGTGTCACCGACATTTCCTGTGAAATCCCTGGTTTATTTTCTACACACTGAGAATTTCTTTGGGGAAATGAAAAACTAGCTAGAGCTTGTTGCTGGACTCCTAAACGGGAGTGTAAATTTCACTGCTCGTAATTCTGTGAAAGCTTGCTGCGCTTCCGGTTCTGTTCGAATAATTAGACCTGCGTTCTCAGTTCAGATGTCAAGCCGAGGAGCACGTCTCTCTGATCACCATACGTTCCATTCCAGCGTTCAGCAGCTACCCTGCAGGCCACACCAGCATAAGACACATCGCTGAAATGAGTCGCTGATTTCTGAAATGAACCTCACGGCGTGCTGGTGTAAATGAATGGGCTCATGAAGAACGTGATGGAGATCAGAGCTTGGGGAAGCATTGTAAGCCTGGCTATTGATCTCCTGCAGCCTTTCAACTCCACGCCAAGGATGCAGCGCATGGGTGGAAAGCTTCATTCAGGCGAGGCCTCGTGACACATGCTAGCTTTCATCGAGCCAATACCCTGTGCATAATTAGGGTATTTTGTTAATTATCCACGCACAATTACGGCGAGACATCATTCTGGAAAATACACAACTGAAGCAATTAAGCAGCTCTCATGCAGAACGCACAGACAAAATGCCCAGCGGAGGTTAATTGTTGGGACGAATGGGTTTATGTCTTCTTGAGTGAATATTTGGGCTAATTGGACAATTTAGAGCCTATGCATACAACCCAAGCCTTTTCATTCCTCGCTGAGCTCTAACACGACGTGCACTTCTACACGGCTACGTATTACAAGTGTGCAGTACAGTGGGACGTCAATGACGACTGGGTAACGACAGCCACAGCTCGATTTGCCTCTTGATGCGAGCGTCCCAATACGATATACCGCACAGGACCAAACGTTTGGTCATGATCATTTGAAATGACAGCTTGCAGATCTTCTGGTTGATGCCTTCACATGCCTGTGGTTAGTTGCGCTGCTGGAGCATCTCACCTAACAAAGAACACCCAAAGACTCCTATGCATGACTAAAGGGCTCTCCAGAGTGATGGAGAATGCTTCTATATAACTATATAACTCTTTTTGGAAAGGGTTCTCCTATTGTCACAGGCTTGACATCATAACAAAAGATGAAGAACCCTTTTTGGTGCTACATAGAAGGTTCTACACAGAACCATCTATAGCACATTCTCCATCAATCTGAAGAACCATTTCACCATATAAAGAATCAGGCAAAGGGTTCTCTGAGTGCTCATGGCTCTACATAGAACCAAGTTCTTTACTGAAGAACCCTCGAAGAGCCATCATTTTTAAGAGTGTAGTGTCTGCTGAATTGGGGTAGCTTTGGGGGGCCTATAATGAAGCGTAAGTTACTCCACCCTGACCACAGCCCTGGTATCAGCCTTTCAACGGCGTCTGTTCGTACAAATCAAAGGCCAATGGCAAAAAACTTGAGCGCTGAGTGAAACTCTATAGACTCTGTAGTACAGTTTGCCATGGTAACAGCAGCGACTGGACCTTATCGTCATTGGCTGGGTCAGCCTCTGTCATGCATAATCGCTTCTAAAGGGCGGCGAGGGACATGGCTGGCACTGCCAGAGCCTGGCCCACTCCCACTCACCCAGTTCCATTAACGAAGGGTCATCTTTATTAATGAGGAGGAGAAGTGACAGTAATTACAGCCAAGTAAAATAACAACGCTAATACATCTGAGGATTCGCAGAAAGGCTTTTTTAAACTGTCTGGCAGTCTTTGGAGCACAAAACTTAAAGAAGGCAAGACAATATGGGCAAAATATTATATTGTGCTTATACTGCTACATATTGCCTTGTAATATTCTCAACAAATTAACATGGAATGATCAAAGAGTGACTTTCTGACCAAAATTACTGTCATTTCATAGTTTACATGACACGTATGAGAAACAACTGAGACCGATCAGGATGTTCACTACACAACATAAAACCCTGTAATTTGCTAGAGGGTTCATTTGCATATTGCAGCCTTCTGCAGAATCAGTGTTGCAGAGGCTGATGTTGCAATAATGCATTTTGCAACCATATGCTGTGATGTCACAACCATATATTGTGCAATCTGCATCTGTGGCACATGGTCGGTACCACAAACGCCAGTTGCCCCTGTACTGGACGAAACCACTGCATTCTGTATAACCACGCCCACACATACTGTCACCGAATAACCCACTCACCCAGCCTTCATCCTCTCACTGAATAGCCACGCCCACTCACCCAGCCTTCATCCTCTCACTGAATGACCACGCCCACTCACCCAGGCTTCATCCTCTCACTGAATGACCACGCCCACTCACCCAGCCTTCATCCTCTCACTGAATAGCCACGCCCACTCACCCAGCCTTCATCCTCTCACTGAATGACCACGCCCACTCACCCAGGCTTCATCCTCTCACTGAATGACCACGCCCACTCACCCAGCCTTCATCCTCTCACTGAATAGCCACGCCCACTCACCCAGCCTTCATCCTCTCACTGAATGACCACGCCCACTCACCCAGGCTTCATCCTCTCACTGAATGACCACGCCCACTCACCCAGCCTTCATCCTCTCACTGAATAGCCACGCCCACTCACCCAGCCTTCATCCTCTCACTGAATGACCACGCCCACTCACCCAGGCTTCATCCTCTCACTGAATAGCCACGCCCACTCACCCAGCCTTCATCCTCTCACTGAATGACCACGCCCACTCACCCAGCCTTCATCCTCTCACTGAATGACCACGCCCACTCACCCAGCCTTCATCCTCTCACTGAATAGCCACGCCCACTCACCCAGCCTTCATCCTCTCACTGAATGACCACGCCCACTCACCCAGGCTTCATCCTCTCACTGAATAGCCACGCCCACTCACCCAGCCTTCATCCTCTCACTGAATGACCACGCCCACTCACCCAGGCTTCATCCTCTCACTGAATAACCACGCCCACTCACCCAGCCTTCATACTCTCGCCGGATAACCACGCCCACTCACCCAGCCTTCATCCTCTCGCCGGATAACCACGCCCACTCACCCAGCCTTCATACTCTCACCGGATAGCTAACATCACCAATAATATTAAATGCTTTGTCTCACAACTGTTTAAGCCAAACCATTTAGGAACTTTAATGTGTAAAAGTGTAAACTATAGATACAGCACATAGAGATTAAACTGAGAAATGTCAGACAATTACTTCAAATCTTTAAAAAATCTGCTCCCCAACTCTGGCTTTGAGTTTACTAGCAAAAATCAAAATAAATCCCCCTGAAATGGGCGCGGCCGTCTACAGCACTACTGTTCTGAACTGAACTGGGCCTGAGACGTGCAGGAGTTGTTAGCGCTGCGTTGGTTCTTGCGCTACTCCTTGTCTTGCTGCTCTTGTGTGACTGCATGCTGCAGGTTTGAGTGCACATTGCGAACAGCAATGCTGAGCCACTGGATAAAGCAATAAGCTGGCATGACTCCAAATGCTCAGTCGCAGCACATATTCAAGTGTCTGGACTCTGTACGCTCAGGTCTTTTCAAGTGCTCACCAGCAAACTGCTGCAGGTAATCAACTCCAGTACATTCCTGCTGAAGTCTCATGTCTGCTCATTGTGCCTCTGCGCTACACTTTGCCATGTCCAGCTGATAGCTCAGAATATGATGCCCTGTGATGCTGATGCTTGTAGCGGGCAAAACGATGTGTTACATGATATGTTCTCATTATAGTGTTTAAATTTAAATTACATTAAAATATGAATTTCTGTGCACATGATACCTTAGTAAGTACATCTAGAACAACTGCAGATTTCCAACTATGGAATAAAGACAGATTTTGATGAATGCCCATACTGCACAGCAACAAGCAGCTGATTGGTTGTCAGCCCATCATGCCAGTTGTTCAATTTCATGAATATATAACTGCAAGTAGTTAAGAACACCATATAAAGGAAGAATATTTTATTGAGTAAATTTATTTCCTTTTCTAGTTTTGCCCAATCCCATGTCTTATTTTCACCCCTACCACTTGTTTTCGAGTGCCACCTTGCCCCTTGGAGCTGAGGTACAACAGGTACCCACATTTTGGGTTTCTTTGTTCTCTTGTGCAGCCACCTTGCCAATGTTTCTTTTTTTCCCATAGCACTCAGTCAGGAGTAGGCCTATGAAAAACCATTGTTTGGAGGGTCATGTAGGCCTAACACTTCATACACTAACACAACAGCATACATCAGTGAGTTTTGGCCACGAATTTGCCGTAACATCACATATCACTCCACTGAGATGCTGTTGCTAAGCAACGACTCTGACAGCTGTAGGAGATGCCTGAGCCATTTGAACATTTTTACTTCTGACTTTGCCACAAACAGAAAATGGACACTGTTAAGATCACATCTGACCGACAGCCGATTTGGTCCGACTCTGAAGACGAGACGACGCTAAATTCCCAAACTGTCGTCACCACTGAGCATCTTTTCAGTCGGCAGCTGTGACAGAAGAACAGCTGAACAACCTGGAATCAGCCAGAAATGAACCCAACACCAATCGCCAAACTAAACGGGCTGTAAGAAGCTTCAGAGACCTGCTGGAACAAAACAACATTAATACTGATCTGGACAAACTGACCAAACTGAGCTGAACCTGATATTGGCTCAGTTTTAAGGCTCAGTCTGTACTTCAAAAGGCGGGGCTTACAGCAGACTGAGCAGCGAGTGGGCAGAGCTCGTTACTCTGACGTAGCAACAAGCTGCTCGTTAAGGAGCTATAATTAGGAGGAAGGAACTGAACATTAAAACATATTAAACGCCGCGTTCACGGCCAGTTTATTCATTTCTTACTGTATTTATTTAACTGCTGTATTAAAGCAGTAGAGCACTTGAGGTTGTTATCCTGAATAACATCAGTAAACTCAGTGATGTATTTGCTGAACACTCGGCATGAACTTTGCAGGCATGTAACAGAGACTCAAATCCAGAGCACAGGTAGGCGAGCGCAATACCCAAGGACCCTTATTCCGACATGGCAGTGCCTGTTGGATGGGGATTGAACCTACAACCCTCTGCATGCTTGACAACTGCATTACCCACTGCAGCATCCATGTTATCAACAGCAAGCTCATTCAAATGCAACATCTCCCTTTTGCCCAGCATCAAATCAGCACTGTTTCAGTCAAAGCTTGCTATCTGGGGCTGTTTTGCTGCCACTGCCAACATCTTCACAAACCCCAGACAGACAAATAGTGTGACACATATGTATGATGAAAATATCCTCAAGTATTGCAGAGCTTTTGCCGCATCATCCACCCTTCAAACGGAACTGCTCTGCACAAGATCTGCAGCTTCGGCCTCTTCGCTCAGCCGGATCCGCAGCTATCACTCAGATACAATCTCAGAGAACATGAGATGTAGATGGAGAGAATGACTCGTCTCAGTGAAGTATGACACTGCTTTTAAGAGCAGAGATAAACCACAGCCAGCAGGGACCTTTCATCCTCTCACTCCTTCACAAAGTGTAACACGGCATTTATGAGACTGTCTGCTTTATTGGAAACAAAGCACCTGTACCTCCACTTACTGTCCCCTTTTGAGCTCCACATGCCTTAAACCTCCACTATACAAGCGTACAATTACAGACTGTAACCCATCTGTTGCTACACAGTTGATCAGCCCCATTCTGCCCCCTTCGTCATTGGATATTGACCAGATACCGCTGTGGTGGTGGACCATTCTCAGTGTCACATCTGGACATAGCAGTGTGGCACTGCTGCAATAATATTCGTTCTCTGTGGAGTAAATGCTTGACTAGGGACACAATGTAAACATATTCCCAAAACATGCAGATGTAACAAGTCTCAAGTTTTTGTGACTCGTTCAACCCAATCTAGGTGATGCATCGTTTCAAGGGACTCGCCGTCACTGTAGGAATACAGGGATAACCGGACTCATACAGCTGTCTGAAAACTAAATATAACTCATGAAGGAACCGGTTGGTTTAACTAGCTCTCGACTGACCAGCTCAGCAGAGAGCTAACAAGTTAAGAGACTCTTTCAGTAATATTCACAGACCTTAAGGTATTTAAAAAATAATATTAAAAGAGCGAAACAGAGCAAAGAATATGTATGTCCTTGTTAATGAGCCACTATAAGTAGTATTAAATCCAGCATACTGGATTTAGCTTGGTACTACTACAATATAGGGGTTCTCATAGAGGTGCCAACACCAGTTAGCATTATTGTCATTACATATTATTCATTAGATGATGAGTGTGTCTGTGTGTCTGTGTGTACTGCGCTTGTGGGTAACCTGCACCCTCACATTGCCACAGCTCACTGCATTTAGGCCTGTAGAGGTGGTCAAGACAACCTGCTGAAGTGCAGACCGAGCATCAGAACGGGGAAGAAAGGGGATTTAAGGGACTTTGAACGTGGCGTGGTTGTTGGTGCCAGACGGGCTGGTCTGAGTATTTCAGAAACTGCTGATCTGCTGGGATTTTCACGCACAACCATCTCTAGGGTTTACAGAGAACGGTCCGAAAAAGAGGAAACATCCAGTGAGCGGTCAGTTGTGTGGACGAAAATGCCTTGTTGATGTGAGAGGTCAGAGGAGAATGGGCAGACTGGTTCCAGATGATAGAAAGACAACAGGAACTCAAATAACCAACCAGAATCTCTGAGGAACGTTTCCAACACCTTGTTGAAAGTCTGGCATGAAGAATTAAAGCAGTTCTGAAGGCAAAAGGGGGTCCAGCCTTTTACTAGCAAGGTGTACCTAATAAAGTGGTGAGTGTATATTTATATAGGTATCCAAAACATAAATAAAAAAATAAGTATGAATTAATTAATTAATAAAACTGATCAAGAGCAGAGAATATGCAGCCAAGAGAAACTCTGCGGTCAGAAACTGACCACTGCTGAAGGGCTAGAGGAGGGCTAACACAAACTGTGTATCAACAGATGGGCTACAGACCTCTGTACACCAGCGAGGAGGTGGAGATTCAACTAAAGTGGTGTATTTAATGTATCTGTACAAAAAACCCCACAACCCACACAAAACACCACCAAAACCCAACAGTCCTGCTATACAGTATCACATCTCACAGCCATACAGCACAGTGTAAAAAAGGAATAAAAGCACTGCAGGCTTGTATAAATGCACAGACAGTGAAGAGGTGAGCGGTAGTGTGTTACGGGTTCCTGAGCGGATGTTCGAGACAGACTCGAGGAGCGTCCGTGGCACGTGTCACTGAAGCGATCCGACATGATGCGTCAGCTTGTACATCCACACAGCTCTAGCTTTCCCCAGCGGGGTACGCGGACGTGCCGGCTTCTGAAGAGCCTCTGCCTGCTCCGTGCAGCTTAATTGATTTAGTTTCTCTAACATGTGTCCGGCCTCTGAGGCACGGTCATCCATCAAAGCAGCAGCGCTGGGCTGGGTAAAGCTGTCGCTCATCGAGTCGTGAAGTGTCTGGCTGGGCTGTGGGTGGGGTGAGGTGGTCAGCAGCAGGGATGGGCACGATTAGAGTAACCAACGACCAGTTTGTTTGTTAAAATGCGACTTAAATTCGCAAAAAGTGATGTTGCTTCATTTAAGGTTACACAAAAATCCCATTCAGCCTAACGAGAAACTGTAGAACGGACTCGGTTTATATCACAATACCTACATTTAGAGTCGGTTATTCATTCAGTCTAATGAGAAACTGTAGAACAGACTCGGTTTATATCACAATACCTACATTTAGAGTCGGTTATTCATTCAGCCTAATGAGAAACTGTAGAATGGACTCGGTTTATATCACAATACCTACATTTAGAGTCGGTTATTCATTCAGTCTAATGAGAAACTGTAGAACGGACTCGGTTTATATCACAATACCTACATTTAGAGTCGGTTATTCATTCAGTCTAATGAGAAACTGTAGAACGGACTCGGTTTATATCACAATACCTACATTTAGAGTCGGTTATTCATTCAGCCTAATGAGAAACTGTAGAACGGACTCGGTTTATATCACAATACCTACATTTAGAGTCGGTTATTCATTCAGCCTAATGAGAAACTGTAGAACGGACTCGGTTTATATCACAATACCTACATTTAGAGTCGGTTATTCATTCAGCCTAATGAGAAACTGTAGAACGGACTCGGTTTATATCACAATACCTACATTCAGAGTCGGTTATTCATTCAGCCTAATGAGAAACTGTAGAACGGACTCGGTTTATATCACAATACCTACATTTAGAGTCGGTTATTCATTCAGTCTAATGAGAAACTGTAGAACGGACTCGGTTTATATCACAATACCTACATTTAGAGTCGGTTATTCATTCAGCCTAATGAGAAACTGTAGAACGGACTCGGTTTATATCACAATACCTACATTCAGAGTCGGTTATTCATTCAGCCTAATGAGAAACTGTAGAACGGACTCGGTTTATATCACAATACCTACATTTAGAGTCGGTTATTCATTCAGTCTAATGAGAAACTGTAGAACAGACTCGGTTTATATCACAATACCTACATTTAGAGCCGGTTATTCATTCAGTCTAATGAGAAACTGTAGAACAGACTCGGTTTATATCACAATACCTACATTTAGAGTCGGTTATTCATTCAGCCTAATGAGAAACTGTAGAACAGACTCGGTTTATATCACAATACCTACATTTAGAGTCGGTTATTCATTCAGCCTAATGAGAAACTGTAGAACAGACTCGGTTTATATCACAATACCTACATTTAGAGCCGGTTATTCATTCAGTCTAATGAGAAACTGTAGAACGGACTCGGTTTATATCACAATACCTACATTTAGAGCCGGTTATTCATTCAGCCTAATGAGAAACTGTAGAACGGACTCGGTTTATATCACAATACCTACATTTAGAGCCGGTTATTCATTCAGTCTAATGAGAAACTGTAGAACAGACTCGGTTTATATCACAATACCTACATTTAGAGTCGGTTATTCATTCAGTCTAATGAGAAACTGTAGAACAGACTCGGTTTACATCACAATACCTACATTTAGAGTCGGTTATTCATTCAGTCTAATGAGAAACTGTAGAACAGACTCGGTTTATATCACAATACCTACATTTAGAGCCGGTTATTCATTCAGTCTAATGAGAAACTGTAGAACAGACTCGGTTTACATCACAATACCTACATTTAGAGTCGGTTATTCATTCAGTCTAATGAGAAACTGTAGAACGGACTCGGTTTATATCACAATACCTACATTTAGAGTCGGTTATTCATTCAGCCTAATGAGAAACTGTAGAACGGACTCGGTTTATATCACAATACCTACATTTAGAGCCGGTTATTCATTCAGTCTAATGAGAAACTGTAGAACAGACTCGGTTTATATCACAATACCTACATTTAGAGTCGGTTATTCATTCAGTCTAATGAGAAACTGTAGAACAGACTCGGTTTACATCACAATACCTACATTTAGAGTCGGTTATTCATTCAGTCTAATGAGAAACTGTAGAACGGACTCGGTTTATATCACAATACCTACATTTAGAGCCGGTTATTCATTCAGTCTAATGAGAAACTGTAGAACGGACTCGGTTTATATCACAATACCTACATTTAGAGCCGGTTATTCATTCAGTCTAATGAGAAACTGTAGAACAGACTCGGTTTATATCACAATACCTACATTTAGAGTCGGTTATTCATTCAGCCTAATGAGAAACTGTAGAACGGACTCGGTTTATATCACAATACCTACATTTAGAGCCGGTTATTCATTCAGCCTAATGAGAAACTGTAGAACAGACTCGGTTTATATCACAATACCTACATTTAGAGTCGGTTATTCATTCAGCCTAATGAGAAACTGTAGAACAGACTCGGTTTATATCACAATACCTACATTTAGAGTCGGTTATTCATTCAGCCTAATGAGAAACTGTAGAACGGACTCGGTTTATATCACAATACCTACATTTAGAGCCGGTTATTCATTCAGCCTAATGAGAAACTGTAGAACAGACTCGGTTTATATCACAATACCTACATTTAGAGCCGGTTATTCATTCAGTCTAATGAGAAACTGTAGAACAGACTCGGTTTATATCACAATACCTACATTTAGAGCCGGTTATTCATTCAGTCTAATGAGAAACTGTAGAACAGACTCGGTTTATATCACAATACCTACATTTAGAGTCGGTTATTCATTCAGTCTAATGAGAAACTGTAGAACGGACTCGGTTTATATCACAATACCTACATTTAGAGCCGGTTATTCATTCAGCCTAATGAGAAACTGTAGAACAGACTCGGTTTATATCACAATACCTACATTTAGAGCCGGTTATTCATTCAGTCTAATG